>NC_080385.1:93752442-94018422 GCF_014773155.1 Arachis stenosperma
TTCTCAACTATGAACCATGTGCCTGACAACCACCTCGTTCTATCTTAGATTGAGTAGTTATCTCTTGGGTTCTTTAATCGAATCTTCGTGGTATAGGCTGGACCTGATGGCACATTCAAGAGAATCCGGAAGGTCTAAACCTGTCTGTGGTATTCTGAGTAGGATTTAATGATTTGAATGACTGTGACGTGCTTCAAACCTGTAACCTACTGGGCGTCAGTGACAGACGCAAAAGAGGGATTCTATTCCGGTAGGGGAGGGAACCAAACCGGTGATTGGCAGTACTGTGACAGAGTGCGTGCATTAGCTTTCACTGCGCGGATGGGAGGTAGCCATTGACAACGGTGAGACCCTACACGAGCTTGCCATGGAAGGAGACTTGCGTGTTTGATGAGAAGACAGTGGGAAAGCAGAGATTCAGAGACGGAGCATCTCCAAAACCTCAACCTATTCTCCATTACTGCAATACAAGTAATCATTTCATGTTCTTTTGCTTTTCACAATCAATCCTGATAATTTCTGATCTCCTGACTAAGATTTACAAGATAACCATAGCTTGCTTCAAGCCGACAATCTCCGTGGGATCGACCCTTGCTCACGCAAGGTATTACTTGGACGACCCAGTGCACTTGCTGGTTAGTTGTGCGGAGTTGCAAAAGTGTTATTGCAATTTCGTGCACCAATACGTTGCACTTCAACTTGATGAATGTGATGATCAATGACACTCATCATCATTCTCACCTATGAACGCACGTGATTGACAACCACTTCCGTTCTACCTTAGGCCGGGCGCATATCTCTTAGATTCCCCAACAGAATCTTCGTGGTATAAGCTAGATAGATGGCGGCATTCATGAGGATCCAGAAAGTCTAAACCTTGTCTGTGGTATTCCGAGTTGGATTCTGGGATTGAATGACTGTGACGAGCTTCAAACTCGCAATTGCTGGGCGTGATGACAAGCGCAAAAGGATCAATGGATCCTATTCCAACATGATCGAGAACCAACAGCTGATTAGCCGTGCTGTGACAGAGCATAGGAACATTTTCACTGAGAGGATGGGATGTAGCCACTGACAACGGTGATGCCCTCAACACTTGCCATGGAAAGGAGTAAGAAGGATTGGATGAACGTAATAGGAAAGTAGAGATTCAAGAGGGCACAGCACTCCATACACTTATCTGAAATTCCCACTATTAATTTACATAAGTATTCTATCCCTTTTATTTTCTTTTTATTATTAATTTTCGAAACCCAAAACTATTCATCTGCCTAACTGAGATTTACAAGGTGACCATAGCTTGCTTTATACCAACATCTCTGTGGGATCGACCTTACTCACGTAAGGTTATATTACTTGGACGACCCAGTACACTTGCTGGTTAGTTGAATGGAGTTGTGAATTCAAATAGAGCCAATTATTAAATTTCATACAAGTACAAAGAGCATGGATCACAATTTCGTCCACCAAGTTTTTGGCGCCGTTGCCGGGGATTGTTCGAGTATGGACAACTGACGGTTCATCTTGATTGTTCGAGTATGGACAACTGACGGTTCATCTTGTTGCTCAGATTAGGTAATTTTCTTTTTCAAAAACTTTTTCAAAATTTTTCTTTTCTTTTTTCGTTTTTTTTTTTCCAAAAATATTTTCGAAAAAATTAATAAAATCCAAAAAAATTAGAAAATCATAAAAATAAAAAATATTTTTGTGTTTCTTGTTTGAGTCTTGAGTCAAATTTTAAGTTTGGTGTCAATTGCATGCTTTAAAAATTTTTCTTGCATTTTTCGAAAATTCCATGCATTCATAGTGTTCTTCATGATCTTCAAGTTGTTCTTGGTAAGTCTTCTTGTTTGATCTTGATATTTTCTTGTTTTGTATCTTTTCTTGTTTTTCATGTGCATCTTGGCATTCATATTTTCCATGCATTAAAGATTTCTAAGTTTGGTGTCTTGCATGTTTTCCTTACATCAAAATTTTTTTCAAAATTATGTTCTTGATGTTCATCATGATCTTCAAAGTGTTCTTGGTGTTCATCTTGACATTCATAACATTCTTGCATGCATTCATTGTTTTGATCTAAAAATTTCATGCATTGAGTATTTTTGTTGTTTTTCTCTCTCATAATTAAAAATTCAAAAATCAAAAAAATATCTTTTCCTTATTTCCCTCCAAATTTTCAAAATTTTGGGTTGACTTGGTCAAAAATCTTTAAAATTAGTTGTTTCTTACAAGTCAAGTCAAATTTTCAAAAATTTAAAAATCTTATCTTTTCAAAATCTTTTTCAAAAATCATATCTTTTTCATTTTTTCTATTTTTCGAAAATTTCAAAAATCTTTTTCAAAATATTTTCAAAATCTTTTTCTTATCTTTATATCAAATTTTCGAAAATATGCTAACAATTAATGTGATTGATTCAAAAATTTGAATTTTGTTACTTTCTTGTTAAGAAAGGTTCAATATTTAAGTTCTAGAATCTTATCTTGTAGTTTCTTGTTAGTTAAGTCATTTTAAAAATTAGATCTTTTTATCTTTTATCTTATCTTTTTCAAAACTTTTATCTTTTTTAAAATTTGATTTCAAAATATCTTATCTAACTTCTTATCTTCTAATCTTTTTAAAACTTAATTTCAAATCTTTTTCAATCAACTAACTAACTTTTTGTTTGTTTCTTATCTTTTTCAAAACCACCTAACTACTTTCCCCTCTCTAATTTTCGAAAATATCTCACCCCTTTTTCAAAAATTCTTTTTAATTAACTAATTGTTTCATGTTTTAATTTTAATTACATCTTATCTCTAATTTTTGAAAATACCAACCCCTTTTTCAAAATTATTTTCGAAATTTCCTTTCTTCTTCTATTTTATTATTTATTTACTAACACTTCTCTTCACCTCTCTTCATCTAAAAATCCGAACCCAATATATCCCGTGTGTTTGGATTCTTCATTTTTATTTCTTCCACCCCCGTGTGTTTTCTTCTCTTTCATATGAGCAGGAACAGGGAAAAAGGCACTCTTGTTGAAATTAATCCTGAACCTGAAAAGACTCTGAAAAGGAAACTAAGAGAAACTGAATTACAACAATCCAGAAACAACCTTTCAGAAATTTTCGAACAAGAGAAGGAGATGGCAGCCGAAAATAATAATAATGCAAGGAGAATGCTTGGTGATTTCACAAAGCCAACGTCCAAATTTGATGGAAGAAGCATCTCCATTCCTTCCATTGGAGCCAACAACTTTGAGCTGAAACCTCAGCTAGTTGCTTTAATGCAACAAAACTGCAAGTTTTATGGACTTCCATCTGAAGATCCTTATCAGTTTTTAACTGAGTTCTTGCAGATCTATAAGACTGTAAAGACGAATGGAGTTGATCCTGAAGTCTACAAACTCATGCTTTTCCCTTTTGCTGTAAGAGACAGAGCTAGAATATGGTTGGATTCACAACCTAAGGATAGCTTGGACTCCTGGGATAAGCTGGTCACAGCCTTCTTGGATAAATTCTTTCCTCCTCAAAAGCTGAGCAAGCTGAGAGTGGATGTTCAAACCTTCAAACAAAAAGATGGTGAATATGAAGCTTGGGAAAGATACAAGCAGCTGACCAAAAGATGTCCATCTGACATGTTTTCAGAATGGACCATATTAGATATATTCTATTATGGTCTCTCTGAATTTTCGAAAATGTCATTGGACCATTCTGCAGGTGGATCTATTCACCTAAAGAAAATGCCTGAAGAGGCTCAAGAACTCATTGATATGGTTGCAAACAACCAATTCATGTACACTTCTAAGAGGAATTCCGTGAATAATGGGATACCTCAGAAGAAAGAAGTTCTTGAAATTGATACTCTGAATGCCATATTGGCTCAGAACAAAGTGTTGACTCAACAGGTTAACATGATCTCTCAAAGTCTGAATGGATGGCAAAATGCATCCAACAGTACTAAGGAGGCAGCTTCTGAGGAAGCTTATGATCCTGAGAACCCTACCATGGCAGAGGTTAATTACATGGGTGAACCTTATGGAAACACCTATAACTCATCATGGAGAAATCATCCAAATTTCTCATGGAAAGATCAACAAAAGCCTCAACAAGGCTTTAACAATGGTGGACGCAATAGGCTGAGCAATAGCAAGCCATATCCATCATCTTCTCAGCAACAGACAGAGAATTCTGAACAAAACACTTCTAATTTAGCCAATATAGTCTCTGATCTGTCAAAGGCCACTTTCAGTTTCATGAGTGAAACAAGATCCTCCATTAGAAATCTGGAGGCACAAGTGGGCCAGCTGAGTAAGAAAGTCATTGAAACTCCTCCCAGTATTCTCCCAAGCAACACAGAAGAGAATCCAAAAGAAGAGTGCAAGGCCATTGATGTAATCAATGTGGCCGAATGCACAAGGGAGGAGGAGGACAAAAATGCTAGTGAGGAAGACCTCCTGGGACGTCCCTCAAGCAAGAAGGAGTTTCCTATTAAGGATCCAAAGGAATCTGAGGCTCATATGGAGACCATAGAGATTCCATTAAATCTCCTTCTGCCATTCATGAGCTCTGAAGACTATTCTTCCTCTGAAGAGGATGAAGATGTAACTGGAGAGCAAGTTGCTCAATTCTTAGGAGCTATCATGAAGCTGAATGCCAAGTTATTTGGTAATGAGACTTGGGAAAGTGAACCTCCCTTGCTCATTAGTGAACTAGATACCTGGATTCAGCAAATTTTACCTCAAAAGAGACAAGATCCTGGCAAGTTCTTAATACCTTGTACCATAGGCACCATGACCTTTCCAAAAGCTCTGTGTGATCTGGGGTCAGGGATAAATCTTATGCCACTCTCTGTAATGGAGAAGCTGGGGATCATTGAGGTACAACCTGCCTTGTTCTCATTACAATTGGTAGATAAGTCAATGAGACAAGCTTATGGAATAGTAGAGGACGTGTTAGTAAAGGTTGAAGGCCTTTACATCCCTGCTGATTTCATAATCTTAGACACTAGGAAGGAAGATGATGCATGCATCATCCTTGGAAGACCTTTCCTAGCCACAGCAGGAGCTGTGATAGATGTCAACAGAGGTGAACTAGTCCTTCAATTGAATGGGGACCACCTTGTGTTTAAGGCACATGGCCATCCCTCTGTGACAAAAGAGAGTAAGCATGAAGAGCTTCTCTCAGTTCAGGGTCAAGAAGAGCCCCCACAGTCAAACTCTAAGTTTGGTGTAGGGAGGCCACAACTAAACTCTAAGTTTGGTGTTAAGACCCCATATCCAAACTCTAAGTTTGGTGTTGGCACTATACAACATTGACCTGATCACCTTGTGGCTCCATGAGACCCATTGTCAAGCTAATGACATTAAAGAAGCGCTTGTTGGGAGGCAACCCAATTTTAATTATCTCATTTTTATTTTATTCTATTTTATTGTTATTTTGTGTTTTATTAGGTACATGATCATGAGGAGTCACGAAAAAATCATCAAAATTAAAAACAGAATCAAAAATAGCAAAGGAAAAAAATTCGCACCCTGGAGGACGCACAGGCTGGCGTTCAACGCCAGTAAGATGGATCTGGCCGGCGTTCAACGCCAGAACAGAGCATCATTCTGGCGCTGAACGCCAGAAACAAGCAACATTCTGGCGCTGAACGCCAGGAATGTGCCTGGAGAAGAAAAGCTGGCGCTGAACGCCAGTAACAAGCATGAAACTGGCGTTTAACGCCAGAAACATGCTTTACATGGGTGTTGAACGCCCAGAACGTGCACCAATGGGCGTCTAAACGCCAGAATGGTGTGCAAAGGCAATTTACATGCATATTTGGTGCAGGGATAGAATTCCTTGACACCTCAGGATCTGTGGACCCCACAGGATCCCCACCTACCATATTCCCACCTTACCTCCTAATCCTAGTTTTTGTGATTACTCTTCCCCATGTCACACTACCCAACACTCTTCACCAATCACCTCAATTCCTCTTCCCAATCATCCCATTCACCACTCACATCCATCCACTCTTCCCCAAAAACCCCACATACCTTCAAAATTCAAAAAAACATTTTCCCACCCATTCCCACCCTAAATGGCCGAACATTCACTCCCCCCTCTCCCTATAAATACTCTTCCATTCTACTTCATTTTCACACAACACGACCCCCTCTTCTCCCACTTGGCCGAACCTACTTCTCTCCCTCTCCTCCATATTCTCTTCTTCTTCTTCTTCTCTTCTTTCTTCTATTGCTCGAGGGCGAGCAATATTTTAAGTTTGGCGTGGTAAAAGCATAAGCTTTTTTTGTTTTTCCATTACCATCAATGGCACCTAAGGCCGGAGTATCCTCTAGAAAAGGAAAAGGGAAGACAAAAGCTTCCACCTCCGAGTCATGGGAGATGGAAAGATTCATCTCCAAAAGCCATCGAGACCACTTCTATGATGTTGTGGCAAAGAAGAAGGTGATCCCTGAGGTCCCTTTCAAGCTCAAGAAAAATGAGTATCCGGAGATCCGACATGAAATCTGAAGAAGAGGTTGGGAAGTCTTAACCAACCCCATGTAACAAGTCGGAATCTTAATGGTTCAAGAGTTCTATGCCAATGCATGGATCACTAGGAACCATGATCAAAGTATGAACCCGAGTCCAAAGAATTATCTCACAATGGTTCGGGGGAAATACTTAGATTTTAGCCCGGAAAATGTGAGGTTGGCGTTTCACTTGCCCATGATGCAAGGAGATGAACGCCCCTACACTAGAAGGGTCAACTTTAATCAAAGGTTGGACCAAGTCCTTATGGACATATGTGTGGAAGGAGCTCAGTGGAGAAGAGACTCCAAAGGCAAGCCAGTTCAACTAAGAAGACTGGACCTCAAGCCTGTGGCTAGAGGATGGTTGGAGTTCATTCAACGCTCCATCATTCCTACTAGCAACCGATCTGAAGTTACTGTGGATCGGGCCATCATGATTCATAGCATCATGATTGGAGAGGAAGTAGAAGTTCATGAGGTCATCTCCAATGAAATCTACAAAATTGTCGACAAGCCCTCACCCATGGCAAGGCTAGCTTTTCCTCACCTTATTTGCCATCTGTGTTACTCAGCTGGAGTCATCATAGAAGGCGACATCCTCATTGAAGAGGATAAACCCATCACCAAGAAGAGGATGGAGCAAGCAAGAGAAACCCTTCACGGTTCTCAAGAGATGCATGAGGAAGCTCATCATCAAGAAATCCCTGAGATGCCTCAAGGGATGCACTTTCCTCCCAACAACTATTGGGAACAACTCAACACCTCCTTAGAAGGTTTGAGCCACAATGTTGAACAATTAAGGGTGGAACATCATGAGCACTCCATCATTCTCCAAGAAATAAGAGAAGATCAAAGAGCAATGAGGGAGGAGCAACAAAGGCAAGGAAGGGACATAGAAGAGCTTAAGAACATCATTGGTCCTTCAAGAAGAAGACGCCACTAAAGGTGGATTCATTCCTTGTTTTTTATTTCTTTCTGTTTTCGGTTTTTAATGTTGTGTTTATCTATGTTTTGTGTCTCTAATTCATGATCATTAGTATGTAGTAACCATGTCTTAAATCTATGAATAAATTCCATTAATCATTCACCACTCTTAAATGAAAAATGTTTTAATTCAAAAGAACAAGAAGTACATGAATTTCGAATTTATCCTTGAATTTAGTTTAATTATATTGATGTGGTGACAATACTTTTTGTTTTCTGAATGAATGCTTAAATAGTGCATATTTTTGATCTTGTTGTTTATGAATGTTAAAATTGTTGGCTCTTGAAAGAATGATGAACAAAGAGAAATGTTATTGATGATCTGAAAAATCATGAAATTGATTCTTGAAGCAAGAAAAAGCAGTGAAAAAGAAAGCTTGCGAAAAAAAAAGAAAAAAAAGGGCGAAAAAAATAGAAAGAAAAAAAAAAGCAAGCAGAAAAAGCCAATAGCCCTTAAAACCAAAAGGCAAGGGTAAAAAGGATCCAAGGCTTTGAGCATCAATGGATAGGAGGGCCCAAGGAAATAAAATACAGGCCTAAGCGGCTAAATCAAGCTGTCCCTAACCATGTGCTTGTGTCATGAAGGTCCAAGTGAAAAGCTTGAGACTGAGTGGTTAAAGTCGTGATCCAAAGCAAAAAGAGTGTGCTTAAGAGCTCTGGACACCTCTAACTGGGGACTCTAGCAAAGCTGAGTCACAATCTGAAAAGGTTCACCCAGTCAGGTGTCTGTGGCATTTATGTATCCGGTGGTAATACTGGAAAACAAAATGCTTAGGGCCACGGCCAAGACTCATAAGTAGCTGTGTTCAAGAATCAACATACTTAACTAGGAAAGTCAATAACACTATCCAAAATTCTAAGTTCCTAGAGAAGCCAATCATTCTGAACTTCAAAGGAAAAAGTGAGATGCCAAAACTGTTCAGAAGCAAAAAGCTACAAGTCCCGCTCATCTAATTATAATTAATATTCATTGATATTCTGGAATTTATAGTATATTCTCTTCTTTTTATCCTATTTGATTTTCAGTTGCTTGGGGACAAGCAACAATTTAAGTTTGGTGTTGTGATGAGCGGATAATTTATACGCTTTTTGGCATTGTTTTTAGGTAGTTTTTAGTAAGTTTAAGCTACTTTCAGGGATGTTTTCATTAGTTTTTATGTTAAATTCACATTTTTGGACTTTACTATGAGTTTGTGTGTTTTTCTATGATTTCAGGTAATTTCTGGCTGAAATTGAGGGACTTCAGCAAAACTCTGTAAAAGGCTGACAAAAGGACTGCTGATGCTGTTCGAATCTGACCTCCCTGCACTCGAAATGGATTTTCTGGAGCTACAGAACTCCAAATGGCGCGCTCTCAATGGCGTTGGAATGTAGACATCCAGAGCCTTCCAGCAATATATAATAGTCCATACTTTATTTGGAAATTGACGACGTAACTTGGCGTTGAACGCCAAGTACATGCTGCTGTCCGGAGTTAAACGCCAGAAAAACGTCATGATCCGGAGTTGAACGCCCAAAATACGTTATATCTTGGAGTTCAACTCCAAGAAAAGCCTCAGCTCGTGGATAGATCAAGCTCAGCCCAAACATACACCAAGTGGGCCCCGGAAGTGGACTTATGCATCAATTACTTACTCATGTAAACCCTAGGAGCTAGTTTATTATAAATAGAACATTTAACTATTGTATTAGACGTCTTTTGACCACGTTTCATCTTTGGTCTCAATTTTGTTTTATTCCTCATCTTAAGAGGCTATTGATCACGTTTTAGGGGGCTGGCCATTCGGCCATGCCTGAACCTTTTACTTATGTATTTTCAACAGTGGAGTTTCTGCACACCATAGATTAAGGGTGTGGAGCTCTGCTGTACCTCAAGTTTCAATACAATTACTATTACCTTCTATTCAATTCTCTTTTATTCTTATTCCAAGATATACGTTGCACTTCAACTTGATGAATGTGATGATCCGTGACACTTATCATCATTCTCACCTATGAACGCACGTGATTGACAACCACTTCCGTTCTACCTTAGGCCGGGCGCATATCTCTTAGATTCCCCAACAGAATCTTCGTGGTATAAGCTAGATAGATGGCGGCATTCATGAGGATCCGAAAAGTCTAAACCTTGTCTGTGGTATTCCGAGTAGGATTCTGGGATTGAATGACTGTGACGAGCTTCAAACTCGCGATTGCTGGGCGTGATGACAAGCGCAAAAGGATCAATGGATCCTATTCCAACATGATCGAGAACCAACAGCTGATTAGCTGTGCTGTGACAGAGCATAGGAACATTTTCACTGAGAGGATGGGATGTAGCCACTGACAATGGTGATGCCCTACATACAACTTGCCATGGAAAGGAGTAAGAAGGATTGGATGAACGTAATAGGAAAGTAGAGATTCAAGAGGAGCACAGCATCTCCATACACTTATCTGAAATTCCCACTATTAATTTACATAAGTATTTCTATCCCTTTTATTTTCTTTTTATTATTAATTTTCGAAACCCAAAACTATTCAATCTGCCTAACTGAGATTTACAAGGTGACCATAGCTTGCTTTATACCAACAATCTCTGTGGGATCGACCCTTACTCACGTAAGGTTTATTACTTGGACGACCCAGTACACTTGCTGGTTAGTTGAACGGAGTTGTGAATTCAAATAGAGCCAATTATTAAATTTCATAGAAGTACAAAGAGCATGGATCACAATTTCGTCCACCACTCGTCACAGTCATTCAATACCAGAATCCTACTCAGAATACCACGGACAAGGTTAGACTTTCCGGATTCCGAGGATCCTACTCGGAATACCACAGACAAGGTTAGACTTTCCGGATCCCCATGAATGCCGCCATCTATCTAGCTTATACCACGAAGATTCTGTTGGGGAATCTAAGAGATATGCGCTCGGCCTAAGGTAGAACGGAAGTGGTTGTCAGTCACGCACGTTCATAGGTGAGAATGATGATGAGTGTCACGGATCATCACATTCATCAAAGTGTTGTGTAATGTATATCTTGGAATAAGAATAAAAGAGAATTGAATAGAAAGTAATAGTAATTGTATTGAAACTTGAGGTACAGCAGAGCTCCACACCCTTAATCTATGGTGTGTAGAAACTCCACCGTTGAAAATACATAAGTGAAAGGTTCAGGCATGGCCGAATGGCCAGCCCCCTAAAACGTGCTCAATGGCCTCCTAAGATGAAGAATAAAACAAAACTGAGACCAAAGATGAAACGTGGTCAAAAAGACGTCTAATACAATAGTTAAATGTCCTATATATACTAGACTAGCTACTAGGGTTTACATGAGTAAGTAATTGATGCATAAATCCACTTCCGGGGCCCACTTGGTGTATGCTTGGGCTGAGCTTGATCTATCCACGAGCTGAGGCTTCTCTTGGAGTTGAACTCCAAGTTATAACGTGTTTTTGGCGTTCAACTCCGGGTTATGACGTGTTTTTGGCGTTTGACTCCAGACAGCAGCATGTACTTGGCGTTGAGCGCCACTTTACGTCGTCAATTCCCGAAAATCCAGACAGCAGCATGGACTATTATATATTGCTGGAGAGCTCTAGATGTCTACTTTCCACCGCCGTTGAGAGCGCGCCATTTGGAGTTCTGTAGCTCCAGAAAATCCATTTCGAGTGCAGGGAGGTCAGATTCCAACAGCATCAGTAGTCCTTTTGTCAGCCTTTTTCAGAGTTTTGCTCAAGTCCCTCAATTTCAGCCAGAAATTACCTGAAATCACAGAAAAACACACAAACTCATAGTAAAGTCCAGAAATGTGAATTTAACATAAAAACTAATGAAAACATCCCTAAAAGTAGCTTGAACTTACTAAAAATTACCTAAAAACAATGCCAAAAAGCGTATAAATTATCCGCTCATCAGTTAGTTTAGAGGCTCTTTATTTTCTTTTAAAAATTTTCAAAAATTTTATTTTTCCTAGTTAATTTTCTATTTTTACTTGAGTCTAGTTGCATATTTTAAGTTTGGTGTCCTTTGTGTTTTTGTCATCTAAAAAAAATTATATAGTTTTTTTCTATTCAATCCTTGCAATTGTTGAATGTGTCTATTTTCTTGGGAATAGTTGCCCCATTTGATTATTCCTTTCTAAAATTTTTTTAAAAATAATTTTTCTTTGATTAAATCTTGTACCAAATTTTAAGTTTGGTGTTCTCTTGTTAATTTTTCTTTAATTTTCAAAAATTTTATTTTGGTTTTCTAAAAATTTTAAGTTTAGTGTTCTTTCTTTTGTTCTTGTTGTTCTTGTGAGTCTTCAAAGTGTTCTTGAGTCTTCTTTGTGTCTTGATCTTAAAACTTTTAAGTTTGGTGTGCCTTGGTGTTTTCCCTCCAAAATTTTCGAAAACAAGGAGCATTGGATCTAAAAATTTTAAGTCTTGTGTCTTTTGTGTGTTTTTCTCTTTCATAAAAAAAAATTTCAAAAATCAAATAAAAATATCTTTTCCTTTAATTTCTCATAATTTTTGAATCCCTTTGGTTGACTTGGTCAAATTTTTTTTTAAAAAAATCACATCCTTTTAAGATTTTTAAAATCATATCTTTTTCAAAAACATCCTAACCACTTTCTCTCTCCTCACTTTTTTGAAAATCCTTATAAAATATTTTCAATTTTTTTATTTATTTTAGTTTTTTATTTTATTTTAGTTTTTTGAAAATTTTTTAAATAAATATAATAAAATAAATAAAATAAATCCACATTGTCTCCCTTTCTCCATCATGAACCTAAGTGGAAATGAATAGTCCAGAAGGACTCTGGGGTCATATGCTAACCCCACTACTGCTTCATATGGGAGTAGTATCTGTATACCCTCCATCGGAGTCAGTAGTTTTGAGTTGAATCCTCAGCTCATTATCATGGTGTAGCAAACTTGCCAGTATTCCGGTCTTCCACAGGAAGAACCTACTGAGTTTCTGGCACAGTTCTTACAAATTGTTGACACAGTACATGATAAGGAAGTAGATTAGGATGTCTACAGATTATTACTGTTTCCATTTGCTTTAAAAGACCAAGCTAAGAGGTGGTTAAATAACCAACTCAAATCTAGCATAAGAACATGGAAACAGTTGTCATTCAAATTTCTGAACCAATATTTCCCTCCTAAGCAGATGACACAGCTAAGGCTGGACATCAAAGGCTTTAAACAAGAGGATAATGAATCCCTTTACAACACCCAGGAGAGGTACAGAGAGATGCTAAGGAAATGCCCCTCTGAAATGTTCTCATGGTGGGTGCAGTTAGACATCTTCTACTACGGGCTTACAGTAAAAGCTCAGATATCTCTAGACCACTCAGCTGGTAGATCTATACACATGAGAAAAATAATTGAAGAGGCTCAAGATCTCATTGATACAGTTGCTAGAAATCAGCATCTGTACTTAAGTAGTGAGTCATCCATAAAAGAAGAGGCTAAGTCAGTATCCACTGAACTTAGTCCTCTAGAACAAGTTGCTGAAATCAATCAGCAATTATGTTATCTGATAGAACAGTTAGCAGAATTTAAAGAGATGTTACAAGACAGTAAGGATGCTAACAGGAACATGGAAGCACAACTTGACCAGACAAGACAGCAGTTATCAAAACAGATAACAGAAGAGTGCCAAGCAGTTCAATTAAGGAGTGGAAAAATATTGAATACCTCAGTTCAAAGCAACAGAAAGCCAAGAAAAGAACAAATAATAGAGGATGAGCATACTACTACCCAAAATCCCTATGAGGACAGTAAGAGCCCAGAGAGGAATGATTCTGGCGTTCAAACACTAGAAAAAGGTGAAAAACTGGCGTTAAACGCCCAAACCATGTTCAGTTCTGGCATTCAAATGCCAGAAAAGGGAGGGAATCTGGCGTTAAACGCCAATCTAGCCCCCAATCCTGCGTTCAAACGACCTTGAGGGGTCAGACACTTGAAAGTGCTGGCAATAACTCCCTTAAGAAGGCTTTTCAACCTACCTCTGTAGGAAATAAACCTGCAGCAAACAAGGTTGAAGAATACAAAGACAAAATACCTTATCCTCAGAAACTCCGCCAAGCGCAACAGGATAAACAATTTGCCCGCTTTGCATACTATCTCAGGACTCTTGAAATCAAGATTCCATTTGCAGAGGCACTTGAGAAAATGTCCTCTTATGCTAAGTTCATGAAAGTGATCTGAAGTCATAAGAAGGATTGGAGAGAAACTGAAAAAGTTTTTCTCACTGAAGAATGCAGTGTAATTATTTTAAAGAGCTTACCAGAGAAGCTTAATAATCCTGGAAGTTTTATACCATGCACATTAGAGGGTACCTGTACCAAGACAACTCTATGTGATCTTGGGGCATGTATCAACCTAATCCCTACATCCACTATCAGAAAGCTTGGCTTGACTGAAGAGGTCAAACCAAGCAGGATATGTCTTCAACTTGCTTATGGTTCCATTAAATACCCATCAGGCGTGATTGAAGACATGATTGTCACAGTTGGGCCATTCGCCTTTCCCACCGATTTTGTAGTGCTGGAAATGGAGGAGCATAAGATTGCAACTCTCATTCTAGGAAGATCTTTCCTAGCAACTGGACGAACCCTCATTGATGTCCAAAAAGGGGAAGTAATCCTGAGAGTTAATGAGAATGAGTTCAGGCTGAATGCTATTGAAGCAATGAAGCACCCAGACACATCAAAAGACTGCATGCGTGTTGATATTATTGATTCCCTGGTACAGGAGATCAATATGGCTGAGAGTCTCGAATCAGAGCTAGAGGATATCTTTAAAGATGTTCAGCCTGATCTGGAGGAACCAGAGGAAATAAAAGAACCTCTGAAAATTCCTCAGGAAGAGGAGAAACCTCCTAAACCCGAGCTTAAACCACTACCACCATCCCTAAAATATGCTTTTCTGGGAGAAAGTGAAACTTTTCCTGTAATCATAAGCTCTGCCTTAGAGCCACAGGAAGAGAAAGCACTAATTCAGGTGCTAAGGACACACAAGACAGCTCTTGGGTGGTCTATTAGTGATCTCAAGGACATTAGCACAGCCAGATACATGCACAAAATCCTACTGGAGGATAATGCCAAACTAGTGGTTCAACCACAAAGGCGGCTGAATCCAGCCATGATGGAGGTAGTGCAGAAAGAGGTCACTAAATTACTAGAGGCTGGGATTATTTATCCCATTTCTGATAGCCCCTGGGTGAGCCCTGTCCATATTGTACCCAAAAAGGGAGGCATGACAGTGGTTCATAATGAAAAAAATGAACTGGTTCCTACAAGAACAGTTACAGGGTGGCGTATGTGTATTGACTACAGAAGACTCAATACAGCCACCAAAAAGGATCATTTTCCTTTACGCTTCATAGATCAAATGCTAGAAAGGCTAGCAGGTCATGACTATTACTGCTTTCTGGATGGCTACTCAGGCTACAACCAGATTGCAGTAGATCCCCAAGATTAAGAGAAAACAGCATTCATATGTCCATCTGGAGTATTTTCCTACAGAAGGATGCCATTTGGTCTGTGTAATGCACCAGCAACCTTTCAGAGATGCATGCTCTCTATTTTCTTTGATATGGTGTAAAATTTCTAGAAGTCTTCATGGACAACTTCTCAGTATTTGGAGATTCATTCAGCTCCTGTCTTGATCATCTAGCACTTGTTCAGAAAAGGTGCCAAGAGACCAACCTGGTTTAAATTGGGAGAAATATAAATTTATGGTGACTGAAGGAATTGCCCTTAGGCACAAAATTTCGAACAAAGGCATAGAGGTGGATCAGGCTAAGGTGGAGGAAATCGAAAAATTACCACCCCCACCAATGTTAAGGCAATCAAAAGTTTTCTGGGACATGCAGGATTTTACAAGATGTTTATAAAGGATTTATCAAAAATTGCAAAACCTCTGAGTAACCTGCTAGCTGCTGATACACCATTTGTCTTTGACACAGAGTGTTTGCAGGCCTTTGAGACTCTAAAAGCTAAGCTGGTCGCAGCGCCTGTCATTTCTGCACCGGACTGGACATTACCATTTGAGCTAATGTGTGATGCCAGTGACCATGCCATTAGTGCAGTATTGGGACACAGGCATGACAAGCTTCTGCATGTCATTTACTACGTTAGCCGTGTTCTAAATGACGCGCAGAAAAATTACACAACCACAGAAAAGGAATTGCTTGCAGTGGTTTATGCCATTGACAAGTTCAGATCCTATTTGGTAGGATCAAAAGTGATTGTGTACAATTACCATGCTGCTCTTAAATATCTACTTACAAAGCAGGATTCAAAACCCAGGCTCATAAGATGGGTGTTGCTTCTGCAAGAGTTTGATATAGAAATAAGAGACAGAAAAGGGACATAGAATCAAGTAGCAGATCACCTGTCCCGGATAGAACCAGTAGAAGGGATGTCTCTACCCCTCATTGAGATCTCTAAAACCTTTTCGGATGAGTAACTCTTTGCCATTCACGAGGTGCCATGGTTTGCAGACATTGCAAACTATAAAGCTGCAAGATTCATTCCCAAGGAGTTCAGCAGGCAACAAAAGAAAAACCTGCTTTCTTATGCGAATTACTACTTGTGGGATGAACCATATCAATTCAAGAGATGCGCAGACGGAATAATTTGTAGGTGCATGCCTAGAGAAGAGGCACAGAAGATCCTATGGCATTGCCATGAATCACAATATGGAGGACATTTCGGAGGAGAGCGAACTACCACCAAAGTCCTCCAATGTGGCTTCTACTGGCCTACAATCTATAGAGACTCCCATGAGTTTGTACATAAATATGACAGTTGCCAGCGAGCTGGTAATCTGCCTCATGGTTACGCCATGCCTCAACAGGGGATCTTAGAGATTGAGTTGTTTGATGTATGGGGTATTGACTTCATGGGTCCTTTCCCACCATCATACTCAAACACTTACATTCTGGTGGCAGTAGACTATGTATCTAAATGGGTGGAGGCAATTGCAACACCCACTAACGATACTAAGACAGTACTGAAGTTCCTTCAGAAACATATCTTTAGCAGATTTAGTGTCCCTAGAGCACTGATCAGTGATGGAGGCACTCAATTCTGCAATAAACAGCTTTATACTGCCATGGTCCGATATGGAATTAGCCACAAGGTGGCAACTCCATATCATCCACAGACTAATGGGTAAGCTGAAGGCTCTAATAGAGAACTAAAAAGAATCCTGGAACAGACTATAATTGCCCGTAGAAAGGATTGGGCAAAGAGCTTGGATGATGTTCTATGGGCATAGAGAACAGCATTCAAGATTCCTATAGGAACCTCTCCATACCAGCTTGTGTATGGGAAGGCCTGTGACCTGCCCGTGGAACTGGAGCATAAAGCCTACTGGGCAACCAGATTCCTAAACCTTAATGCCAAATTAGCTGGAGAGAAAAGATTGCTCCAGCTGAATAAGCTAGAGGAATTCAGACTCAATGCTTTTGAAAATGCCAAAATTTACAAGGAAAAAGTAAAGAGATGGCATGATAAGAACCTGTCATCCAGAGTCTTTGATCCAGGACAAAAGGTTCTACTGTTTAACTCTAGGCTCAGACTATTCCCTAGGAAACTAAAATCTCGGTGGAGAGGACCATATGTGATTACAGGCGTGTCACCATATGGATATGTAGAGCTTCAGGATATTGATTTTGACAAAAAGTTCATTGTTAATGGACAGAGAGTCAAACATTATCTTGAATGCAATTTTGAGCAAGAATGCTCAAAACTGAGACTAGAATAAAGCTCAGTAAGGTCCAACTAAAGAAAATAAAGAAGCTTTTGCTGGGAGGCAACCCAGCCATTACTGTAGTTTATTTGTTATTTAAATAATAATTATATGAGTTTAATAAGTTATCATCAAAACTAATTTTCATTTACAAGAGTTCACAGAGTTACAGAAGGAAGGATTCAGAGCAGAGAAAAGAAGCTCACTGGCATGAAAACGCCAGTAAGAGGCACTTTCTGGCATTTAACCCAAAACAAGCAACTTCTGGGCGTAAAACGCCAGAATGGGTGCCATTCTGGGCATTTAACGCCAGAACTACAGAATCCTGGGCGTTTAGAAAAATGCCCAGGGATAAAAACTTTCTGGTGTTTAACGCCAACCAGGGTACCTGGCTGGGCGTTAAACGCCCAAAACAAGCAGCGTTTGGGCGTTTAACGCCAGAAACGTGGATGGGGGTGATTTTGTTTTCCAACCCAATTTTTTTTTTATTTTTTCATCCATAATCTCTTGCATAAACATATTTCAAATCCTCATCTTTCAATTTCAAATTTCAAAAAAAAAAAAAATAACTCTTAATCCTAAAAATCTTTTCTTCTTTTCAAATCTTTTTTTAAAATGCATATATCTTTTTAATTTCTCTTCAAATCTTTTTCAAAATTCATATATCTTTTTAATATATTTTCAAATCCTTTTATCAACTCATCATACTATCGTTTCAAATTTAGATTTATCTTTTTCAAAACTATCTCTTATCGTTTTTTAAAATTACATCTTTTGCATATCATAATTATGTTTTTACAAATCATATCTTCCATTATATCTTTTTCAAAAATTTTCGAACCCACCCCTCCCTTTTAAATTAACATTCGGCCACTCCCTCTCCTCCACAATTCGAATTTGGCTCTCCTCCTTCTCCTCTCCTTTCCTTTTTTTGCTTGGGGACAAGCAAACCTCTAAGTTTGGTGTGTTTTGCATGATCACTAAGCTAAGACTCACTAAGATCATGGCTCCTAAGGGAAAACAAACCACTTCAAGAGGCAAGAAAGAGAATAATCCAAGACCACTTTGGAATCAAGAGAGGTTCTTAACCAAGGAACATTCGGACCATTACCATAAAATAATGGGTCTAAGGTTAGTGATCCCGGAAGTAAAATTTGATCTGAAAGAAGACGAATATCCGGAGATCCAAGAGCAAATTCGAAACAGAGGCTGGGATATTCTAGCTAATCCTGAGACAAAAGTGGGTAGAAACATGGTTCAGGAATTCTACTCAAACTTGTGGCAAACACAGAGGTAGAGAATGATTGGAACCGCTTTCTATACCTTTCGAACCATGGTCAGAGGGAAGATGATTTACTTCCACCTTGACAAAATAAGAGAGGTCTTCAAGCTACCTCAACTACAAGATGATCCATATTCCTTTAATAGGAGAATGGTGTGTGATGATAAGCGCTTGGATTAAATTCTAAAGGACATATGCATCCCTAGAACCAAGTGGACAACCAGCACAAAAGGTGTTCCAAATCAACTCAAGAGAGGGGATCTCAAACCAATTGCTAGGGGTTGGCTGGATTTCATTGGGCGTTCCATACTGCCTACCAGCAACCTCTCTGAAGTCACTATCAAGAGAGCAGTGATAATCCATTGCATTATGCAAGGAAATGAAGTGGAAGTTCATCAACTGATTTCTTGTGAGCTCTACACAATTGCAAATAAGAACTCCAAGGACACCATGTTGGCTTACCCAAATTTGATTTCTCTGCTATGTAAAGAGGCAGGGGTGAAGATGAGAGTAGATGAGTTCATCCTAGTCGACCATCCAATCACCAAGAAGTCAATAGAGGGACAACAAGTACAAGAAAACTCTATCGAAAGGAAGGTGCAGGTGTTCCTTCCAGAAATCCCTCAGATTGACTACTGGACACGCCTAGAAGCATCTGTCACCAAGCTGTAAGAAACTATGAATCAACTCAAGGAAGAACAGCAGAATCAAAATTTTATAATCTGCAAACTGCTTAAGGAACAGGAGAAGCAAGGGCGTGAACTACAGGAGCTGAAGCGCCAGAAGCTTTCTCTTGAAAGTCCAGACAACCCACAGATTGAAGGAGCATCCATCTCCCAAAATAAAGGTTGTTGAGTCCTAATCTTAATTCTATGATAACTTCTGCTATTAGAAATCTATCTTAGGAGTCATATGAGTAGTAGTGATTGGTATTTTTATTTTTATTTTTATCATCTCCAAGTAAGCTATAATTTATTTTTCTCATTATCATTAAACATAAATAAAATAGCAGATATTTTTAGAATAAGGAGGCAATTTTTTTTTCGAGTTCTTAATAAGAAAAATTCAAATCATTTATATGTGGTGGCAACATTTTTTGTCTTCTGAATGAATGCTTAAACAGTGCATATTTTTGATCTTGTTGTTTATGAATGTTAAAACTGTTGGCTCTTGAAAGAATGATGAAAAAGAGAAATGTTATTGATAATCTGAAAAATCATAAAATTGATTCTTGAAGCAAGAAAAAGCAGTAAAAAAAAAGAGAAAAAGAAAAAGAAAAAAGCCAATAACCCTTAAAACCAAAAGGCAAGGGTAAAAAGGATCCAAGGCTTTGAGCATCAATGGATAGGAGGGCCTAAAGGAATGAAATCCTAGCCTAAGCGGCTGAACCCATCTATCCCTAACCATGTGCTTGTGGCATGCAGGTCCAAGTGAAAAGCTTGAGACTGAGTGGTTAAAGTCGCGATCCAAAAGAGTGTGCTTAAGAACTCTGGACACCTATAATTGGGGACATTAGCAAAGCTGAGTCATAATCTAAAAAGGCTCACCCAGTTATATGTCTGTGGCATTTATGTATCCAGTGGTAATACTGGAAGACAAAGTGCTTTGGGCCACGGCCAAGACTCATAAAGTAGCTGTGTTCAAGAATCAACATACTAAACTAGGAGAATCAATAACACTATCTGAATTCTGAGTTCCCATGGATGCCAATCATTCTAAACTTCAAAGGATGAAGTGAGATGCCAAAACTGTTCAAAAGCAAAAAGCTACTAGTCCCGCTCATCTAATTAGAATTGAGCTTCATGAAAAACTCTGAGATTGCCTCTTGATCCTCGTACTATCCTATTTTATTTATCTAGTTGCTTAGGGACAAGCAACAGTTTAAGTTTGGTATTGTGATGAGCGGATAATTTATACGCTTTTTGGGGGTATTTTAATATAGTTTTTAGTAGGATCTAGCTACTTTTTAGTATATTTTTATTAGTTTTTATGCAAAAATAACATTTCTGGACTTTACTATGAGTTTATCTGTTTTTCTGTGATTTCACGTATTTTCTTGCTGAAATTGACGGACCTGAGCAAAAATCTGATTCAGAGGCTGATAAAGGACTGCTGATGCTGTTGGATTCTGACCTCCCTGCACTCAAAGTGGAATTTTTGGAGCTAAAGAAATCCAAATGGCGCACTCTCAATTGCGTTAGAAAGTAGACATCCAGGCTTTCCAGCAATATATAATAGTCCATACTTTTCCCAAGTTTAGACGATGCAAACTGGCATATAACCCCAGCTTTCTGCCCTATTTCTGCTCTATGCACGTGAAAGCTTCAATGCTCAGCCCCAGCACACACCAAGTGGGCCCCAGAAGTGGATTTCTGCACTATCTATCTTAGTTTACTCATTTTCTGTAAACCTATGTTACTAGTTGAGTATAAAACTACTTTTAGAGATTTATTTTGTACCTCATGACATTTTTACATCTGAACTTGTACCTTTGACGGCATGAGTCTCTAAACCCCATGGTTGAGGGTGAGGAGCACTGCAGCGTCTCGATGAATTAATGCGAGTATTTCTGTTTTCTATTCAATCTCGCTTGTTTCTATTCTAAGATGTTTATTCGCACTTCAACATGATGAATGTGATGATCCGTGACACTCATAACCATTCTCAACCTACGAACGCGTGTTTGACAACACTTCCATTCTACCTTAGATTGAATGGATGTATCTTGGGTTCCTGACTTACGAGTTTGACTGCCTCTCCTAACAACAGAGCATTCAAATCTGTGAGATTAGAGTCTTCGTGGTATAAGCTAGAATAAATTGGCAGCATTCCTAAGATTCGGAAAGTCTAAACCTTGTTTGTGGTATTCCGAGTAGGATTCGGGAAGGGATGACTGTGACGAGCTTCAAACTCATGAATGCTAGGCGTGGTGATAGACGCAAAAGGATCAATGGATCCTATTCCAACATTAGTGAGAACCAACAGATGATTAGCCATGTACATGGACCCTTTTCACTGAGAGGACGGCTGGTAGCCATTGACAACGGTGATCCACCAACATACAGCTTGCCATGGAAGGAGACCTGTGTGCGTGAAGAAGAAGATAGTAAGAAAGCAGAAATTCAAAGGACAAAGCATCTCCAAAACTCCAACCCATTCTCCATTACTGCGTAACAAATATTCATTTCATGCTCTTTCACTTTTTACAATTAAAACTAAAGAACCCTATTGATATCCTGACTAAGAATAATAAGATAACCATAGCTTGCTTCAAGCCGGCAATCTTCGTGGGATCGACCCTTACTCACGTAAGGTATTACTTGGACAAATCAGTGCACTTGCTGGTTAGTTGTGCGGAATTACATAGTGTGAGTGTAATTTTTGTGCACCAGTGTACAACCTCCAAGGCATAGCCTGGTTGAAGACTTTGAAGAGGTTGATCAAGAGATGGACTCAATCATTAATGAATCCTTATCTACAATTGAATCATCTCCCGTTGGACTTGACATGGAGATTAAAGAAGAAGAAGCATAACCTCCCATGCCCTTGGTAGGCAATGAAGAGGAGATTGAATTGGAAGAAAGCTACAAAGAAGAAGAGGTTGAAATTGAAGAGGCTTGCAAGGAGGTGGAAGTTATCAGAGAAGAGCACAAGGGAGTGGAGCTTGCAAGATCATTAGAAACACCTCTCCCAAGGCCATTACCGTCCAACACAACGTTCAAGTGGGTAAAATTCTTATCCTTGACCTTTACTTTCCCACTTGAATATGGGCTACTGGAGACGGATGGTCAACTTAGAGCTCTCTGTGGCTTTAAGAGTAAGAGGGAGATGGTTAGGGGTTGGCGTTGTCATGCAAGGTTCAATATGGTTGTATGCTCCAAGTTAAATTGCAAAGGTTGGTGTAGAGCTCGATTGAATCAGTCTAAGAAGTTGTTTGGCCGCTCCAGTGAGAATTCAGATTACTTGCCACAGGGTTGGAACAATGGTGATCAACACAAAGACGGGTGCAAAAGCAAGGTTGGGGACCCCAGAATTCATTCCAACAATCAACACTCTTGGGGCCTTGTCACTTGCTTTAACTTGCTTGAAGGCTCTTTGCGCCTAGTTTGGGATCCCGGAGGCTATTGGAATTGCGAACATTGGTGGGATTCCTGGACGAGTTCAAGCATAAGCCGCCATGACAAGGAGCTCACGACATGTCCAACTTAAGGACTTTAATTAAAAGTGCTACGTGGGAGACAAGCCACCATGGTATGATCATTCCTTTTCATTCTTAGTTTTATTTTGTTTTATTTTTATTTGTGTTCATTCATTCATTATGCATCTTCACATGCATTTTGCATTTAAAAAAAAAAAGAGAGCATTCGACGTGCAAGCATACCTGACGCGTGCGTGTCGCTTACGGTTTCAGGCAACCCACGCGGAAGCGCGCATGGCGCACACGCGCAACCCTGAATTCAGCGTAAATGTGTGTTTGGCCGAATGTTGTGCTGGCTTGGTGCTGGTATTGTGCTGGACGCATAACCTGCCTTCACTTTGCCCATCTGGTCACCCACGCGTGCACATACATGCCGCGCACGCGTCGCACACCTTCTCTCCACGAATGCAAGAGTTACAGAGGGTTGTGCGTGCGTGTGGCTGCACTCACGCTAGTGACACAATCCCTATCACGCGAACACGTACAATGCGCATACGCATCCCTCTCTTTCACGCGACCTGTGCGGGCGCACGTAGTATGCGTGCGCGTCGGTCGCAAAGCCTCACTAAACCAGCGCGCCGCCAGTTTTCTTTCTCTCTCCTTTCCAGATCCTAATTCTTTCTCTCAATCCAAATTCTTTCTTCTCTCTTTTCTTTTCTCCTCCCCTCTCATCCTTATTCCCTTTCTTTTTTTCTATTTGCTACATTTGCATACTCGCATTCATGACATTTTAACTTCATTGTTTCTTCTGCCCTTCTCTTCTATATTTGTTGTTTTCACATTGGTGTTAAAATGTTCTTAATCAACTGTTGCATATTTCTTGCATTATTTTGGGTGCTCCTTGACCTGTTTGCTATTTAGTTGACATGCCCTGTGCTTTTATTATTTTCTCACTTATATGTTGTAGCTACCATGTAGTTGAGAACCTTATTATTTGGCACTAGCCCACATATGTTTTCTTTCTTTTCATATCTTTGCTTGTGGGTTCTTTCCCTTTCTTTTTCTCTTCTTTTAGGATGGCCATTAAAAGGGAAAAGGAATAGTTTCTAACTGGAGAAATAAACAAGTTTGCTGCACAATTTTTGGAGATAAGCACCAGTTGGAACAACCCGCCCACTTGTGCATCACAGCATGCACCGAGGACAGTGCAATCTTTAAGTGTGGGGAGGTCGATACCGACTTCCGCAGGTTAGTTAGTTCCTTCTTAACACCAATGTGGGATTTTCTTTGTTAGTTCATTGTTGCATTTTCATGTTTGATTGCATGTTTGTTTATTTTTGTGCATATTCTCCACTGTTTGGTTGAAATGATGAATTCTTCTTCAAGAAACTTCCTATAGCATTTCACTAATTTGAATAAAATTTTTGTTAAACATGTTTGAAGAAATATTATATTGAAACATGGTTTAGAGCTCGAACACACAAAACCAGTGAGATTTTGAGCCTAATTGATTGGTTGCATTTTATCAACCAATATTTTGTTTTGGTGTGTGTTGTTCTCTCTTAAATTGTGATCTATATCTTGCTTAATTCTATATTTCCATGGTTTGATGTATGCATGCACTTATATGATTAAGGCCTTTGTTTCACTAAGATTACATACCCACATGGCCTTAACTTTTCATTATCCTTTGCAAACCAATTTGAGCCTATTTTACCCCATTTGTTCTTTATTTTAGCACATCATTAAATCTAAGCAGAAAATAATGATGTCCCTAATTTGAATCCTTGGTTAGCTTAGACTAATGAAAGTGCTCACGAATTAAGTGTGGGAAAATTAGGATTGAAAATATTTGGTTTGAGAATTAGGTGAGAAGTTTAGGTTAATTAAGGATTCAGATTTCAGTCCACTTGACCAAGTACAATCCTACCTTGACCTTGACCCCATTACAACCCTTAAAAGACCTCTTGATATGTGTATCTGTGCATTAGTTCCTTGTTGATTGTTAGATGAAGAGCAAGTCTTAGAAAGCAAGGTTAGTAGAGAATTGAGAGAATCGAACCTTATTTGAATTAGTGAGATCTAGTTCATATTTATTCTTGAAGGATTTGTTTACTTTTCACCAAGTAGTTAGAAGCATTTTTGCATGTAGTTGCATTCATACAGATAGGTTGCATTTCATACATTCTACCATTCCTCTTCACTCTTATAGCTTCTCTTGAGCTCAGCATGAGAACATGCTAATGTTTAAGTTGGGGAGATTTGATGCACCATTATTTCGTGGTACATCTTGTGCTTAATTGAGTGGATTTTATCCACTATTCTCATACTTATTCACTGAAATTGCATATTTTACATTTTCCTTCCTGATTTTGTGCTATGATTGAAAACAGTTTCTTTGGTCTTAACTTAGCTAATTTTAATCCTCTATCATTACCATTCGATGCCTTGATATGTGTGTTAAGTGTTTTCAGAGATTACATGGCATGAATGGTATAGAGGATGGAAAGGAAGCATACAAAAGTGGAAGGAATACAAGAAGCTGAAGGAACTGTAAAGCTGTCAACCCTGACCTCTTCGCACTCAATCAATCATAACTTGAGCTACAGAAGTCCAAATGAGGCGGTTCCAGTTGCGTTGGAAAGCTAACATCTAGAGCTTCACAACAATATATAATTTACTATAGTTGCCATGCTGTTAGGTGACGCGCACACATGGATCACACGTACACATGACCCGGCAAAAGTTCAATCCACGCGTACGCGTGGATGACGCGTACGCGTGACAGAGCCGTGACCTGTACATATCAGAAATCACTGGGAGCAATTTTTGGGCTATTTTTGACCCAATTTTGGCCCAGAAAACACAGAATAAAAGCTGCAGAGTGAGGGAATCCATTCATTCATTTAGATACATCACATTCACACAATTTTAGGTTTTTAGATGTAGTTTTAGGGAGAGAGGGTCTCTCCTCTCTCTTAGGTTTTAGGATTTAGAATTTCTTTAGGATTTAGGATTATCTCTTCTCAATCCCAGGTTTAATGTTCCTTGACTTAATTCTCTTCTACTCTTATTAACTTTGAAACTTTGATCTATACATCCCTTTTGTGATTCGATTCTCTATTTTAATATAATTTGAGGTATTTCATATTCAAGGTTGCTCTCTTTTGATCTATGTTGCTGATACTTGAAATTGGTTATTTGGATGTTATTATCTCCTATTGCTTTTCTATTATCTTTGTGTTATGCCCTCCAAGTGTTTGATAAAATTCTTGGAAGGATGTTAGAGTAGATTTTTACATTCTTGGCTTTGGTTGAGTAATTAGAGACTCTTGAGTTATCAAACTCTTTTGTTGATTGATAATTGAAGGTTACTAATTAATTTAAATTCCACTAACTCTAGTCTTTCCTTGGGAATTGACTAGGACTTGAGGATTCATATTGATTTATCCGCTTGACTTACCTTCATAGTTAGAGGTTGACCACATGAGAGCAACGGACAATTCTCATCACAATTGATAAGGATAACTAGGATAGAACTTCCAATTCTCATACCTTGCCAATAGTTTTTATTGTATTATTCTATTTTCTCTACAATTTACTCTTCTCATTTCTTATCCCCAAAACCCCAATTTACACAACTCATAACCAATAATAAGAACACTTCATTGCGATTCCTTGAGAGACGACCCGAGGTTTAAATACTTTGGTTATCAAATTTTTTAGGGGTTTGTTACATGTGACAACCAAAAATTTTGCACGAAAGGATTTCTTGTCGGTCTAGAAGCTATACTTGCAACGACAACTTAATTGTGAAAATTCTAGACCGCGCGAGGAATTTTGTTCGTCAATAATTAATGACTAGGATAGAAAGCCTTGATTCTCAATCCTTGTCATGAATGCCTCTTTTTATTATTTGTTATCTTTAGTTGCTTGATTTACTTTCTTGTCACTTTATTTTTCTTGTCATTTAAATTCTTGTCTTCTTATTGCAAACTACTCCTTGAACCTCGTAACCGATAACATGCATACCTCGCTGCAATTCCTTTGAGAGACGACCCGAGATCTAATACTCTCGGTATTTTTATTGGTTTGCACTTGTGACATGCAAATTTAACTTTGATTGAGGATTATTTGTCAGTTTAGAACTATACTTACAACAAAGTGATTCCTCTTTTTGGGAAGAAATTCTAGACCGACGATAACCTTCTTTCAGTCACTAATAGAAGTGTTCTTCTCACAAGTTTACTTGCCTTTAATCTCTTCTCTTAATATCTATTTACTTAATCTATTTTCATAATATTACACCTGGATTATTTGGTGACTCTACAGGGGAGGAACACTTCGACGTAATGGCAGAGTCTAAAAGCACCCAATATAGGAAGAATCAACCACGTAGACAACGTTCTATAACCTCACTGATGAGTGGATATTTTATACACTTTTTGGCATTATGTTCATATAGTTTTCATTATGTTTTGCTTAAGTTTTATTATTTTTTCATAGGTTTTAGTGAAAAATTCACATTTTTGGATTCTACTTTGACTTTGTGTGTTTTATGGTATTTCAGGTACTTTCTGGCTAAAATTGAGGAGCTTGAGAAAAAGACTGAATCAGAAGCAGAGAAAGGACTGCAGATGCTCTCAGGATCTGAGCTCTGTGCACTCGTAGAAGCTTTTCTGGAGCTACAAAAGTTCAAATGGTGTGCTCTCAACAGCTATGAAAAGCTCACATCTAGGGCTTTCTAGAAATATATAATATTCCATACTTTTCTTTGGAAATGAAGGCCAAAAACTGGCATTCAACGCCAGCCACCAGCCCTATTCCTGGCATCCAGTGCCCACAGAGGAGCAGCTGGCGTCCAACACCTAAAAGGGAGCCTAGGGGTGGCGGTCAATGCCCCTAAGGGGTACTAGCTCATGGGAGATACTCAAGCTTAGCCTAAACACTTACCAAGTGGGCACCAAAAGTGGATTTTCGCCCTACAAGACTAGTTTATCTTATTTTCTCTAATCCTTAGTTATTAGATTAGTATATATAGGAGAAGATCACCCATGCTTAGGATTTTCTTCCTTCCCCATTATTTTCAAAGTCTATTATGTACAGTGTGAGTCACTAACTTCCTAAGGTTAAGGTTAGGAGCTCTGCTGAGATTCATGGATCAATAATATTACTGTTTTAATAATATTACCAACTTGGCATTCCTTTCAGGGCGTTGAACACTTAGCCAATGCTCCCTGGCTGGCGTTCAATGCCAGGTTTCCATTTCTCTTGGGGCATTGAATGCCCAGCCAGTGCTCCCTGGCTGGCGTTTAATGCCAACTTCGCATCCCTTTCAGGGCGTTGAATGCCCATCCTTCCCCTTGTCTGGCGTTCAACGCCAGCATGAGGCTTTCCTAAGGTGCTCTGTTTTTAGTTCTGAACATTTCTGTCTATGTTCTAAGAAGTATAAATGATCACAGACATTGTAAAGCAAAGTAACTATGAAAATTAATTGAAATTGAAGGGAAACTAAATCAAATGAGAATAAATAGAGCAACACAATTTAATAATATACTATTAATCATTGGGTTGCTTCCCAGGAAGCGCTTTTTTACTGTCATTAGCTGGACTTTACTGTACTCAATTTTGTAGTAGTGTAGAGCTTTCTTTCTCATCATTGTCTCTAAGTTAATATTTGACTCTCTGTCCATTAACAGTAAATCTTTTGTTGGGGTTTTTACCTTGGAGTTCTATGTGTCCATAGTGTGACACATTAATGACCACGAAGGGTATTATCCATCGTGACTTGAGCTTTCCATGGAATAGCTAGAGTCTAGAGTTGAGAAGTAGGACCTTCTAACCTGGTTCAAAGTCTCTGGAAGATATCTTCTTGTCATGCCACCTTTTGGTTTTCTCTTTATAGATTTTTGCATTCTCGAATGCAGTAATTCGAAACTCATCCAACTCATTTAGTTGGAGTAACCTCTTTTCTTCTGCTTCCTTAGCATTAAGGTTGAGGAATCTGGTTTTCCAGTAGACCTTGTTTTCTAGCTCCACTAGCAAATGACATGCCTTCCTATACACCAGTTGAAATGGTGATGTTCCTATAAGGGTCTTGAAAGCTATCCTGTATGTCCAGAGAGCATCATCAAGTTTCGTTGACCAATCTTTTCTAGATGTTCTTATGGTTCTTTCCAGGATTCTCTTTAGTTCTCTGTTGGAGACCTCAGCTTGCCCATTTGTCTGTGAATGATATGGTGTGGCTACTCTATGGCGGACGCCTTAACGATACAGAAGGGAGTCAAGCTATCTATTACAGAAGTAAGTGCCTCCGTCACCGATCAGTATCCTTGGGACACTGAACCTATTGAAGATCTGCTTCTGGAGGAACTTCATCACCACTCTTACATCATTGGTGGGTGATACGACTACCTCAACCCATTTAGACACGTAGTCCACTGCCACAAGAATATAGGTATTCGAAAATGAATGTGGGAAAGGTCCCATGAAATCTATTCCCCACACTTCAAATAGCTCAATCTCCAGGATCCCTTACTGAGGCAGGTCGTCACTGTGAGGAAGATTGCCAGCCCATTGGCAACTGTCACAGTTACGAAAAAACTCTCGGGCGTCCATAAAGATTGTTGGCCAGTAAAAGCCACTCTGGAGGACCTTGGTGGCTGTTCGCTTACCTCTAAAGTGTCCTCCATATTCTGAGCTATGGCGATGCCATAGGATCTTTTGTGCTTCCTCTTCAGACACACACCGGTGGATTATACCGTCCGAGCATCTTTTGAAGAGGTATCGTTCATCCCACAAGTAGTACTTTGCATCATGTATGAGTTTTCGAGCTTGTTGTCTACTGTATTCCATGCGGATAAACCTTATGGCTTTGTAGTTTACAATGTCTGCAAACCAAGGGGCTATCAGAATTGCAAAGAGTTTCTCATAAGGAAATGATTCAGATACTTCAGTAGATGGAAGCACAGTCTCTGCTACTAGCTCAATCCGAGATAAATGGTTTGCCATTTAGTTCTCTGACCCTTTTCTGTCCCTGATTTCTATATCAAACTCTTGCAGGAGTAGTACCCATCTTATCAGCCTTTTCTTAGAATCCTACTTGGTGAGAAGATACTTGAGAGTAGCATGGTCAGTGTATACAATGACCTTAGACCCTATTAAATAAGATTTGAACTTGTCAATGGCATAAACCACTGCAAGTAGTTCCTTCTTTGTGGTAGTATAGTTCTTCTGTGCGTCATTTAGAACACAATTAGAGTGATAAATGACATGTAGGAGCTTATCATGTCTCTGCCCAGGACTGCACCAATTGCATGGTCACTGGCATCACACATCAGTTTGAATGTCAGCTACCAGTTGGGTACAGAAATAATGGGTACAGTGATAAGCTTGGCTTTCAGAGTTTCAAAGGCATGCAGGCACTCCTTGTCAAAAACAAATGGAGTGTTAGTGGTCAACAGGTTACACAGGGGCTTTGCAATTTTCGAAAAATCCTTTATAACCCTCCTTTAAAACCCTGCATGTCCTAGAAAACTTCTGATTGCCTTTTCATTAGTGGGTGCCTGGTGGTAATCGCCCAATTACTTCCACCTTAACTTAATCCAGCTCTATCCCTTTGTTTGAAATTCGATGTCCAGAACAATTCCTTCAGTTACTATGAAGTAACATTTTTCCCAATTTAAAGCCAGGTTTGTTTCTTGGCAACATTTCAAAACTAGGGCTAGATGGTCAAGGCAGGATTCAAATGAATCTCCAAAGACAGAGAAGTCATCCATGAATACTTCAAGAAACTTCTCCACCATATTAGAAAAAATGCAAAGCATACACCTCTGAAAGGTGATAGGTGCATTGCATGAGCCAAATGGCATTCTCCTGTAAGCAAACACTCCATATGGGCATGTGAATACTGTTTTTCTTGATCCTGTGGACCTACTGCAATTTGATTGTAACTGGAATAGCCATCCAGGAAACAATAGAATGCATGCCCTGCTAGCCTCTCTAGCATCTGATCTATGAATGGTAAAGGAAAATGATCATTTCTTATGGTGTTATTAAGTCTCCTGTAATCAATACACATTCGCCACCCTATAACTATTCTCATGGGAATCAGTTCATTTTCTTCATTGTGAACCACTGTCATTCTTCCCTTCTTGGGTACAACTTGGACAGGGCTCACCCAGGGGCTGTCTGAAATAGGATAAAGAATCCCAACCTCCCAGAGTTTTGTGACTTCCTTTTGCATGGAGGACGAATGGGACCAATGGATTCCTCAAGGTTGGCACCTAACTTGGAGAATCCCAATTTAGGTGCCACCAAGGCCGTGATTCCAGAAAAAAAAGTGTATATTATTATATATCGTCAGAGAGCGCTAGAAGTTAGCTTTCTAATGCCACTAAAACCGGGTCAATTGGACCTATGCAGCTCAGGTTATGCTCGTTGGAGTGAAAGAAGATCAGGATTAATAGCATCATCCACTTTCTTCCTTTTCTTCTACACGAACTCTATCAAATCCATCCGAATGCTACTTGAAATAACCTAAATTTGCACACAACTCAGAGTAGTATTCATAGTGGCTAAAAAATATTTAAATCTTGATTAAACTTAACAAATTCAAATGCAAATTTACTAGGAAAAGATAGGAAAGATGCTCAAGCATCAACTTGATCGCTACTAATTAATTTAATTCTAAATAAATATGATTACAAAGCATTAATTAATCATCTTATCAAGTAGAGAGAGTGATTAAGCATGCGAGAGATAGTGCATGGGTTGCAAATCCATTAAGGAGGCTTGCGATAGAGGGTGTGAGGGTTCCAAAGTTGAGGAGGAGGCTTGCAATAGAGGATGCGATAGAGGGTGCGATAGAGGGATGTATGAAAGGGTATGAGAGAGGGATGTGAGGATTCTCAGTGATAAAGATGAATGATTCTTAATGATGAAGGGTGTTTGAGGATGTGAGTGAAAAGGTTCTCACTTCTCAGTAGGGTTATCTTCTAAACTAAAAAAAATTACATGTTCGTAGAAAAAATTGGTGGGAAATTAATTTTTTTGTGGGAACTCTGTCTCCAAGCTTTTTGTGGGTGTCCAAATAATTGGAGGATATAGGCACGCTTTAAAAATATGGCCGTAGGAAAATAAACTAGCCACACTTTTAAAGCATGCTTGTTTCCTTCTATGCGAAAAGTGTGGCATAAAAAAAAAATCAAAGCCGAATCATTAATCAGTTGCCACCGTCCTTAAAGCATGGCAAAAAAAGGGTGTGCTGACAAACCTTTTTTCTTATAGTGCTGATACGTAAAAATTTGATTTCACGTATAACCGGCAAGTATACCGGGTCGTATCAAGTAATAAAACTCACAGAGAGTGAGGTCGATCCCACGGAGATTGGTAGATTAAGCAACTTTAGTTAAATGGTAGATTTAGTCAAGCGAACATTGTTTTGATTTCATGAGCATTTTGATTTTTTGAACATAATTGCAAGAATTTAAATGGCAAGAATGTAAAGAACTAGAATAAAGAAATAAAGTGCGAGTAAATGACGGAAACTTAAAGTGCAAGAAACTTAAATGACATCAAAGATTAATGGCAAGGAATTAAAGGTTGCAGAAATTTAAAGAACATAAAAGTAAATTGCAAGAAGTAAATGAACAGAATGTAAATAACAATAGTAGTAAATAGACAGAATGTAAAAGGGGATTGGGAAATGGGTAATCAAATAACTAGAGCAAGAGAAATGAGAATTAATGATAGAGAGGATCATTAGGGATCAGAGATGTTAGTTTTCATGAATTGATGTTAGTCAAATTCTTCTCAATCATGGGTATAGATCTATGGCAAGTGGGTGATTGAACCCCAATCTCTTGGTGATTCAATCTCTCTCAACATAACCAATTGCCACTCTCGTGATCTAATTGTTCATGAGAAGAGATGAAGCTCATATATTATCCAGCCACACAATTTCTATAATCTCAACCAAGGAGAGTTACATCTCACATACTAACCAAGGTATATTGATTAGATAAATCATGAAAGGATGAACTCTAAACTGAATTATGTGGCTCATTCCTCAAACTCACCACATAATTCATATAGATTAACCCCTCTCTCGATGGTGGTTGAATCTGTGAAGATCAAGAGTTCCCTCTTTAAATCAACCACTAGAATTGAGGAGGAAAGATGGGTTCATCAATCCATTCCAACAAACAGAGCTCCTCCCCCTAATGAAAGTGGGGTTTAGTGAGTCATTGCTCCAATTTCAACAACAATTGCCATAAATCAAAATTAAACTAAATGTAAAGGAAGAAGAAGAAGAAGAATGAAGTGCTTCAAACTTGTAAATGAAGGAGAAAAGTTCCAATAGAAAAACCAAAAATGAGCTTTCTGGGTCTCCTCTCGGAAGTACCAAAAGTGTTCTCAAATACAAGTGCTAAAAGTGAAAAAAATGTCTAAGTGTCAAGAGTAAAAGTAAAAGTGTAAAAAGTCCCCCCCAAGTACATCAATCTCTTCTATTTATACTACTCCTAAAACTCTTCCAAAGATCTTCACTTGGGTTAGCAATATGGGCTTCCTCTTTGTTGAATTCTTGGCTCAATTGGAGAAGTTGTTAGCCTTTGTGATGAATAAGGGAAGCAAAGCAAGTTGGCACTAATTCTGGCCCATTGAGGGGCGTTGTTGGCAATAACTCAGGCCTTAGTGCACGTTGGCAACGTGCATGCCAATTTCCTGGAAGTGAGTTTGAGACTTGGGCGTTGCTAGCCCAAGTTGTTGCAAACAACTTGCTCTTCCTCTTCTTGGCTCTACTTTCATGCTAAATGTAGCCCAGAATTTGAGTGTCAACCTTCTGCCTCACTATGAACTATTATACATCATTGGAAAGCTCTTGATGTCTATTTTTCAATGCCACTGGAATCACCTCATTTGGACTTTCCTAGCTCAAGTTATGCTTCCTCAAAGAAGGTAAGGTCAAGCTGCCAAGTTGTTGCCAAGTTGTTGCCAAAAACGCACCTTAACCCCCAAGTTGGCAACGTGCTCGTGCCTAGCCTCCCAAGGCAGGGGCTTGGGGCTGGCGTTGTTGCAAAACACGCCCCCTATCCAGCACGTTGGCAACGTGCTCGAGCCACACTCCAAGGCTCCTCTCTAGCTCCCTTAAATTTCACTTCATGTTCTTGTTTTTAGGGCCTAAAGATGACTCTGGTTTGGCTCCAATCTTGTGCTCCACCATGAACTATTATATATGGTTGGAAAGCTCTGAATGTTAGCTTTCCAACGCAACTGGAAGCACTCAATTTGAATCTCTGTAGCTCAAGATATCTTCCATTGAAGTGGACATGTTCAGGCTGCCTTGTTGGAGTTGTTGTGAATAACGCCCATTCATTCCAAGTTAGCAACGTGCACCACAATTTCCTGGCGTTGTTGCCAAACACTCCTTCTCTTTAGCACGTTGGCAATGTGCTCGAGCCCTTCTCAAGGCTCCATGCTTGCTTCCTGGCGTTGGCAACGTGCATGGCAAGGTCAATGGGCGTTGGCAACGTGCATGGCAAGCTTGTGGACGTTGGCAACTTGGTTGGCAAGGCCAATGGACGTTGGCAACTCGGTTGGCAAGGCTTGGCGTTGGCAACTTGATTTTGGCATTGGCAACGTGGATGGTGAGGCCCTTGGGCGTTGGCAACCTGGTTGGCAAGGCTTGTGGGCGTTGGCAACGTGCATGGCAAGGCCAATGGACGTTGGCAACTTGGTTGGTGCGGCTGGTGGGCGTTGGGAACGTGGTTGGTGCACATTCTGGCGTTGCCAACTTGGTGTTGGCGTTGGCAACTTGGTGACATCCTCCCCTGGTGGCTCCTGGCGTTGCCAACTTGGTGTTCAAGTTGGCAACTTGCAATGCTTCATTCCCTTGCATTTGGGGCTTAAGTTTCCCTCTGATTTGAGCTTCCATTCCTTGCCACATTATGGACTATTGTATATCGTTGGAAAGCTCTTGATGTCAGCTTCTCAACGCAATTGGAATCATGTCAATTGGATCCTTGTGGTTCGAGATATTCATCCTTGAAGAGGAGAAGGTCAGGCTGCAATTTCTGCTGATCATGCACTAGCACGTTGCCAACTTGGTTTCCAAGTTGCCAACGTGCTACACCTCCTGGCAGCACCAATTTGGGCGTTGGCAACTTGGAAACCAAGTTGCCAACGTGCTCTCTCATCCTGGTTGCATCAAATGGGCGTTGCCAACTTGAGGATCAAGTTGGCAACATGCATCTCCTTCTTGCTCCAAGATTTCCTTGCATTATTGTCTTCTTGCTTCATCACCTATCATAAACCAAAGAAATAACTTCAAAGTCTTACCAATTCATGCACAAATTCCATGAGATTCATTCATACTCATTCATGTATATATTCTTTAAATCATTTGCATGAATTTGGCTAGAATCACATGTTCCTTGGTATTCTCATGCATGAAGATAAAACTCATAAAAGGCTTTGTTTATTTAGAGAAAATGAGTGAAACTAAGCTAAAACCAACTAAACTAACTAGCTAATATAGTAAATATGCAAATGCATCACAACACCAAACTTAAACCTTGCTTGTCCTCAAGCAACAAAAGAACTATGCACAAAGATTTCTTTTAATTGGAATGAGTTGAGGAATAGCTTGTAATACCTTGGTGAGTGAAGTGATTAGGTGATAGTGGGGTGAACTCTGAATTATGTGTTCATGCAAGGGTCCCAATGCTTATCAGTCCTTACATTTTGGAAGTCTTAGATCTTAGGACTTTCATTCAAATGATATCATGGAGATCTCTTTATATGTAATCACCTTGAAGCAGCTTATAATTTTTGTGCTTTGACCTCGACTCTAAGTGTCATGTCTCAAGGCGGCTCTTTAGATAAGCTTTCAATCAATACTCCTAAACCAGTTGGTTTTAAGGTATTAGGTGTTAAAGCACCCCCAAGGATTTACTTGCTCAAGCCTCTTTCCTTGACACACTTCAACCACAAGCATTTACTAGGATAGCAACTCTTTTGAGTTTTTGTTTCTTTCTTTCTTTTTCTGCCTAGTAATTGATGCTCAGAGCCTTGGGCCATGTTCTTTTTGTTTTTGCACTTTCTTTTCTTCCTTTTGCTTTGTTTGCTGCTTCTTGGATCAATAGATTTTTGAGAATCTCTACAATACTTCTTTGAACTTCATGTCCTGCCTATGAGCTCCCATGCAAGTTTTCACAAGCATGCAACCTCAATACATGATCATACTACTAGAACCACCACTTCTCCTAATCTTTTGCTTGCCTCAAAAACTGATTTTATTCCTCAATCCTTCTTTTCAAAGAACTTTCATGTGATGCATTCTTGAAAATTGAGTGCAAACAAGTTTTGAAGATAAGAATGTTGTGAATAATCAAGCATCGTGCTTATTATAAAGAAAGACTATGCTATGAAGGCAGGCGGGAATATAAAGAGAAAATTATATGATGCAGACAAACAGGGCAAATAAGGATACAATCCAACTTTCAATCACAGCAACATTTGATGTAAAATATCACTTAACAGTACAACCTGTTGGAGTTCACTTGCTTTTCTTCTCATCATCATCATTGCTAGCCTTTATGTTCATCTTTTGCTTCTTTGATTGATGATGCTTAATCCCTCCAAAGGCTTGTATGACATTCTACAATGATATTAAAAGTTGCTTGTTCCCCAAGCACTTAGAAACAGTGGTTAGTCTGCATGATTTATTTGTGGGCTTTTTGAACTTACTTTGGTGTGGGAACACCAAACTTAGTACCTTGCCAATGCATCAAATTAACCATGTGTGAAACTCTTTCTTCTTTTTCTAAGGTAATAGACTAAAAACTAGAAAACAGCAAGATAATTAACTAGTCCGTCTAAATGCATGAAGCTAGCCTTATGGCAGAAAGTGAGAATGTGTTTTATGATGGGATTTTGGTGGAACACCAAACTTAGAATCCTTCATTCTCCCTTAGATTGTTTTGGTGTGCAACACCAAACTTAGCTTCTTGCAATCTAGATGAAACTAATTAACAGTTTTATTGAATTAGATATGAAAAGATGGTTACCTCTGGTTGGGTTGCCTCCCAACAAGCGCTCTTTTATTGTCACTAGCTTGACATTTGTCCCTCTTTAGGGCGGATGATGATCATAGTGCCTTAATCCTTCCCCTCTCACCGTGAGCTTCCTTCCAGTATCATTCTTGATGATTTCCACATGTTCAAGTGAGAGGATTTTGTTCACTGTGTAGTATCCAGAAAAGTGTGGAGATGTCTCTTTTGGTTGGTAAGTTAGCATCACTTTATCCCCTGGTGAGAAGTCTTCAGTGGAGATTTTCTTGTTTCTCCATCCTCTTGGCATTTTCTTCTTGGGAATCTCTTCTTTTCCAGGAGATAGTTCAGGTTTTGGAATCTCAATTTTTGGACAATCCTTGCTATGAATCTTAAATGCTGACTTTGATTGCAGCTTCTCCTCTATTCTTTGAGCTTGTTGCAGCACCTCCACCTCTTCATTTTCTTTCCTGCATGAGCTTGGAAGTGTCTCATCAGGAGCCTCTTTCAAGTTTGGATCTATGGAATCAATCTTCATACACTCTTCCTCTTGGGTGGAGTCTTGCAAATTCTTGAAGACATGGAACACTATATGCTCATCATGCACCCTTAGCATTAATTCTCCTTTTTCGACATCTATCAATGCCCTGGCAGTAGCTAAAAAGGGCCTCCCTAGAATAATGGGAGTGTTGTCATCTTCCTCTATGTCTAGGATGACAAAGTCAACTGGGAGGAAAAATTTGTCCACCTTTACTAATACATTCTCTACAACCCCAAGTGCTTGTTGAATAGATTTATCCACCATTTGAAGGGCTATCTTTGTAGGTTTCAATTCATGAATCTGAAGCTTCCTCATCAAAGATAGAGGCATCAAATTTATGCTTGCACCAAGATCACAAAATGCTCTCTCAATCATCATGTTACCTATTGTGCAGGGGATGTGAAAGCTCCCTGGGTCTTTCATCTTCTTTGGCAACTTTTTCTGGATGATGGCACTACACTCCCTGGTCATCATAACCGTTTGTCCCTCTTTCAAGGATCTTTTCTTTGTCAACAATTCCTTCATGAACTTAGCATATAGGGGCATCTGTTCAAGTGCTTCAATGAAGGGGATGTTGATGTGTAGTGTCTTGAATATTTCCAAGAATTTGGAATATTGCTTCTCTTTGTTCTCTTCTTTAAACCTTTGAGGGTATGGGAGCATTGGTTGGTATGCTTTCACTGCCTCCTTCTTAGCTAATTTCTCACTTTGTGTGTAGATTTCTTGCTCCTGCTTTTGTTCCTTCACCTCTTCTTTTAAGCCTTCTTTGATGTGCTCTTCTTGAGTAATGGCTTCTGTCTCCACCTTCTTCCCACTTCTTAGGGTAATTGCTTTACACTCCTCCCATTTTATGGCTTTTTCTGTGTCTCTTGGGTTGGGTATCGTATCACTTGGAAGAACATTGGTTGGCCGTTCAGCTTGTTTGGCTAATTGTCCCACTTGTCTCTCAATATTCTTCATGATGACCTCATGTTCCTTGTGTCCCTTAGCTAAGGCTTGAGTGGTTTGAGCAAGTGCTTGCAAGTTTGCTTCAAGACTTGAGATTCTAGTTTCATGATGGTCAATTGGGGGTATGATGGGGGTTGATTGTTGTTGGAAGTTGTTGGGTGGATTAGTGTGGAAATTTTGTGAGTTGGATGATGGTGCAGAGAAGTTATTTTGGTGAGTTTTGTGAATTGTGATGGGGTGGTTGATATGTGTTTTGTGTTTTTCTATACTGGTTAGTGTTGTTGGCATGGTGGTTTTGGTTATTTGTGGTGCGGGTGTGATTGTGGTTGTTGTTCTTTTGCCAATGGTTTTCACCCCACTTTAGATTGGGATGATTTCTCCAAGATGAGTTGTATGTATCACCATGAAATTCATCCAGAGAATTTGAAGTATTCTGCATGTATTGAACTTGCTCTTGTGGTTGTTCAACAGTGGTCCCTTCACCTTGGCTCCATTCAAGTAATGGTTGATTTGTTGTGTTCACTGATGCTAGCTGGAAACCATCCATTCTCTTTGTTATCATCTCCATTTGTTGTTGGATTTGTTGGTGCATTAACTTGTTTTGTGCCAAGATAGCATCAACACCTTCGAGCTCCATTACACCTTTCTTTGGGGTTGGATTATGCTGCCTCTCTGATGAGTAATAATATTGATTGTTTGCCACAATCTCAATGAGGTCTTGAGCCTCCTCGGCAGTTTTCATCATGTTGAGTGATCCTCCTGATGAGTAGTCTAGTCCCTTCCTTGCTTCTAAGTTTAAACCTTCATAGAAGTTTTGGAGCTTGACCCAGTCACTAAACATGTCAGGTGGACATCTTCTCATGAGTGCCTTATACCTTTCCCAGGCTTCATACAATGACTCCCCTTCTATTTGCCTGAAAGTTTGAACCTCTGTATTCAACTTAATGATTCTTTGAGGTGGGTAGAACTTTGCTAGAAATCTTCTCATCACTTCATTCCAATCATTGAGGCTTTCCTTGGGGAATGACTCTAGCCATTGAGTGGCTTTGTCCCTCAAAGAGAATGGAAATAGCAACAACTTGTAGACATCTGGATGCACTCCATTTGTCTTCACTGTATTGCATATCCTCAGAAAAACAGATAGATGTTGATTTGGGTCTTTAAGAGGTCCCCCTCCATAAGAGCAGTTGTTCTGTACCAAAGTGATGAGCTGAGGTTTCAACTCAAAGTTATTGGCCTGAACTGGAGGAGTGGCAATACTACTCCCACAATGTCTTGGATCAGGGATGGTATAAGAGGATAGCACCCTTCTAGGTGGTCTATCATTGTTGTTGACCCCTCCAGGAGGATTTTGTATCTCATCCTCCATGACTTGGTCTTCTCCCTCTGATTCCTCTGACTCCTCTTCACCAACTATGAACTTTCCTCTTTCTGCTCTCCTTATCCTTCGGAGGGTTCTCTCGTCCTCAATATTACGTCTACTAGCTCCTGACATACACAAACAAAACCAAAATCACAAGTGAAACACTCTAGAACTAGAGTGAAATTGGGGTTAGTGAAACAAAATATCAAACAGTTAGTGGGCTTAACAAAAACACAAAAAAAATTGCTTAATCTAAATCACCGTTCACCTAATCATTGTCAATCTTTTCCAATCCCCGGCAACGGCGCCAAAAACTTGATACGTAAAAATTTGATTTCACGTATAACCGGCAAGTATACCGGGTCGTATCAAGTAATAAAACTCACAGAGAGTGAGGTCGATCCCACGGAGATTGGTAGATTAAGCAACTTTAGTTAAATGGTAGATTTAGTCAAGCGAACATTGTTTTGATTTCATGAGCATTTTGATTTTTTGAACATAATTGCAAGAATTTAAATGGCAAGAATGTAAAGAACTAGAATAAAGAAATAAAGTGCGAGTAAATGACGGAAACTTAAAGTGCAAGAAACTTAAATGACATCAAAGATTAATGGCAAGGAATTAAAGGTTGCAGAAATTTAAAGAACATAAAAGTAAATTGCAAGAAGTAAATGAACAGAATGTAAATAACAATAGTAGTAAATAGACAGAATGTAAAAGGGGATTGGGAAATGGGTAATCAAATAACTAGAGCAAGAGAAATGAGAATTAATGATAGAGAGGATCATTAGGGATCAGAGATGTTAGTTTTCATGAATTGATGTTAGTCAAATTCTTCTCAATCATGGGTATAGATCTATGGCAAGTGGGTGATTGAACCCCAATCTCTTGGTGATTCAATCTCTCTCAACATAACCAATTGCCACTCTCGTGATCTAATTGTTCATGAGAAGAGATGAAGCTCATATATTATCCAGCCACACAATTTCTATAATCTCAACCAAGGAGAGTTACATCTCACATACTAACCAAGGTATATTGATTAGAGAAATCATGAAAGGATGAACTCTAAACTGAATTATGTGGCTCATTCCTCAAACTCACCACATAATTCATATAGATTAACCCCTCTCTCGATGGTGGTTGAATCTGTGAAGATCAAGAGTTCCCTCTTTAAATCAACCACTAGAATTGAGGAGGAAAGATGGGTTCATCAATCCATTCCAATAAACAGAGCTCCTCCCCCTAATGAAAGTGGGGTTTAGTGAGTCATTGCTCCAATTTCAACAACAATTGCCATAAATCAAAATTAAACTAAATGTAAAGGAAGAAGAAGAAGAAGAATGAAGTGCTTCAAACTTGTAAATGAAGGAGAAAAGTTCCAATAGAAAAACCAAAAATGAGCTTTCTGGGTCTCCTCTCGGAAGTACCAAAAGTGTTCTCAAATACAAGTGCTAAAAGTGAAAAAAATGTCTAAGTGTCAAGAGTAAAAGTAAAAGTGTAAAAAGTCCCCCCCAAGTACATCAATCTCTTCTATTTATACTACTCCTAAAACTCTTCCAAAGATCTTCACTTGGGTTAGCAATATGGGCTTCCTCTTTGTTGAATTCTTGGCTCAATTGGAGAAGTTGTTAGCCTTTGTGATGAATAAGGGAAGCAAAGCAAGTTGGCACCAATTCTGGCCCATTGAGGGGCGTTGTTGGCAATAACTCAGGCCTTAGTGCACGTTGGCAACGTGCATGCCAATTTCCTGGAAGTGAGTTTGAGACTTGGGCGTTGCTAGCCCAAGTTGTTGCAAACAACTTGCTCTTCCTCTTCTTGGCTCTACTTTCATGCTAAATGTAGCCCAGAATTTGAGTGTCAACCTTCTGCCTCACTATGAACTATTATACATCATTGGAAAGCTCTTGATGTCTATTCTTCAATGCCACTGGAATCACCTCATTTGGACTTTCCTAGCTCAAGTTATGCTTCCTCAAAGAAGGTAAGGTCAAGCTGCCAAGTTGTTGCCAAGTTGTTGCCAAAAACGCACCTTAACCCCCAAGTTGGCAACGTGCTCGTGCCTAGCCTCCCAAGGCAGGGGCTTGGGGCTGGCGTTGTTGCAAAACACGCCCCCTATCCAGCACGTTGGCAACGTGCTCGAGCCACACTCCAAGGCTCCTCTCTAGCTCCCTTAAATTTCACTTCATGTTCTTGTTTTTAGGGCCTAAAGATGACTCTGGTTTGGCTCCAATCTTGTGCTCCACCATGGACTATTATATATGGTTGGAAAGCTCTGAATGTTAGCTTTCCAACGCAACTAGAAGCACTCAATTTGGATCTCTGTAGCTCAAGATATCTTCCATTGAAGTGGACATGTTCAGGCTGCCTTGTTGGAGTTGTTGTGAATAACGCCCATTCATTCCAAGTTAGCAACGTGCACCACAATTTCCTGGCGTTGTTGCCAAACACTCCTCCTCTTTAGCACGTTGGCAACGTGCTTGAGCCCTTCTCAAGGCTCCATGCTTGCTTCCTGGCGTTGGCAACGTGCATGGCAAGGTCAATGGGCGTTGGCAACGTGCATGGCAAGCTTGTGGACGTTGGCAACTTGGTTGGCAAGGCCAATGGACGTTGGCAACTCGGTTGGCAAGGCTTGGCGTTGGCAACTTGATTTTGGCGTTGGCAACGTGGATGGTGAGGCCCTTGGGCGTTGGCAACCTGGTTGGCAAGGCTTGTGGGCGTTGGCAACGTGCATGGCAAGGCCAATGGACGTTGGCAACTTGGTTGGTGCGGCTGGTGGGCGTTGGGAACGTGGTTGGTGCACATTCTGGCGTTGCCAACTTGGTGTTGGCGTTGGCAACTTGGTGACATCCTCCCCTGGTGGCTCCTGGCGTTGCCAACTTGGTGTTCAAGTTGGCAACTTGCAATGCTTCATTCCCTTGCATTTGGGGCTTAAGTTTCCCTCTGATTTGAGCTTCCATTCCTTGCCACATTATGGACTATTGTATATCGTTGGAAAGCTCTTGATGTCAGCTTCTCAACGCAATTGGAATCATGTCAATTGGATCCTTGTGGTTCGAGATATTCATCCTTGAAGAGGAGAAGGTCAGGCTGCAATTTCTGCTGATCATGCACTAGCACGTTGCCAACTTGGTTTCCAAGTTGCCAACGTGCTACACCTCCTGGCAGCACCAATTTGGGCGTTGGCAACTTGGAAACCAAGTTGCCAACGTGCTCTCTCATCCTGGTTGCATCAAATGGGCGTTGCCAACTTGAGGATCAAGTTGGCAACATGCATCTCCTTCTTGCTCCAAGATTTCCTTGCATCATTGTCTTCTTGCTTCATCACCTATCATAAACCAAAGAAATAACTTCAAAGTCCTACCAATTCATGCACAAATTCCATGAGATTCATTCATACTCATTCATGTATATATTCTTTAAATCATTTGCATGAATTTGGCTAGAATCACATGTTCCTTGGTATTCTCATGCATGAAGATAAAACTCATAAAAGGCTTTGTTTATTTAGAGAAAATGAGTGAAACTAAGCTAAAACCAACTAAACTAACTAGCTAATATAGTAAATATGCAAATGCATTAAGTGCCACTATAATGATATAACATTAGCAACTCAAATAAGCATAAATGAAACATAAAACATCGAATTCATTCGTAAGAAATCAAGAATTCACATAGTTAATAAAATAGCGAAATGAAGCAATGTAAACTAACAAGAAATTATAAGCAAAGTAGTTCAGAGAAACAATGAAATAAGAGCAAAACTACAATTAAATAAGATCAAAATTCAAAACTAGAGACAAAATTGAAGAAAACCTCTAGAAATAAGGTTCCGGGAAAGCCAGAGGCGATCTTAGAACTCCGACACTCAGATTTAAAACTTAAAGCATAAAATAAGCCAGATTTTGGGGATATAATCTAAGGTTTCCAAATTATAATTGAAATCCTAACTTAACCCTTAAATTCCTGCTTCCTTCAACCCTCCAAACTCCGATGGAACTGTCGTCGTCACTCCTCCACCAAATAAGGGGCCTCTCCATTGCACAAACAAACAATACAGGTAAGAAAAACACAAATAGAATGCAGTTACAACAGGTAGAAAATATAGCAAATAAGAATAGTTAATCAAATAGGCAAACCCAAGAATTCACGCTCAAACAAATCAAACAAATGCATATAATGTATGCTTGCCCAATGTCGATGAGTCTCATCTGTCGGTTATAAAGCCAAACTCGACATATCCGATATCTAACCCCAGACAGAAAACCAAACACAGAGCAAGTTAGACAACACCACAACCCTTGCATCTTACCAGCATACCCAGAGCAGGGGACAACTTCACCCTTCCTCTGACCCAAGTCATGTTACAATTGTCAACTGATGAGCGGACATTTTATACACTTTTTTGGCATAATTTTCATATTATTTTAGTTATGTTTTGTTTAAGTTTTATTATGTTTTCATAGGTTTTAGTGCTAAATTCACATTTTTAGATTCCACTTTGAGTTGTTGTATTTTCTTATGATTTCAGGTAATTTCTGGCTAAAACTGAGGAGCTTTGGCAAAGTTTGATTCATAGGCAAGGAAAGCATAGCAGATGTTGTCAGATTCTGACCTCCATGCACGCAAACAAACATTTCTGAAGCTACAAAGGTCCAAATGATGCTTTCTCAATGGCGTTGGAAAGATAACTTCTAGATATTTCTATCAATATATAATTGTCTATACTTTTCTTCGAAGGAGCCTGCCAATATTGGGCGTTGAACACTAAGGAGCTACCCCCTGGCTGGCATTCAACCACCCAAGGAGACAAGCGAGCATTGAATTCCCAAGAACCAGCCCCTTTGGAGTGTTCAACACCCACCATGAAGCAGGGCAGCAGCAATCACCCTCTAATGGGTGTTTAACACCCATTTGTCAAAGTTAGACACCAAGCTCAGCCCAGGTACTCAACCAAAGTGGGCCCAAGGATGGATTTTCGTACCTCTAGTCTAGTCTGTCATACCTTTTGTATTTCTTAGTTATTAGATTAGGATTTAAAGGAGAAGATAACCCATGTTTAGGATCTTCTGCCTCATCTTTACCTTTTTCATGTTTTACATTACTTTTCTATAAAGCATGAGCAACTAAACCTCCTAAGTTATGGTTAGGAGCCCTGCTGATTCTCATGGATTAATAATATTACTGTTTCTATTTCAATACACGTTTGATTCTATTCTCTTGTGAATTTTTGTTCTTCATCTCATGAATTGAGGATGACCCGTGACAATCATCCTTGTGCTACATGGGTTCCGTGTGAGTCCTGACCCGGATAACATTGAACCACAGCCAGAGAGTGCACTGCGAATTCCAAGAGCGTGCCTCGGCAACTTTGCATATGTGGAATCTGGATGACTTACATCATCTACCTCTTTCTCTTAACTAAAAATACCATAGAATTGATGAATTCTCATTCAATTAATGCAATTTCTTGAACTAAATGATGAATTTTATGGTACTTTGCTTTGAAAGGGATCTTGTTTGAATTTCATGTGAAAATAGCAACAAACGAGGAGGAAAGCAAGAAAGGGAGCTGGGCGTGTACACTGGGCATGCCACTTGGTGCAAACGCCAATAATTTGACTGGGCGTGGCACACCAGCTACTGGGTGTGGCACGCCAGTTTCATCTTCCAGAGGATACCCCATGAAGGATTAACATGGGCGTGGCACGCCAAGGCTAGGCGTGGCACCCTGATAAACTAATATTTTATTGTTTATCTTGTGCTTAATTGAGTGGTTTTTATCAACTCTTTACCCACTTATTCATACTATTTGCATGGTTTTACAATTCCTTCCCAGAATTTGTGCTATGATTGAAAACATGCTTCTTTGGCCTTAATTTAGCTAATCTTAATCCTCTCTTATTACCATTAGATGTCGTGATATGTGCGTTAAGTGGTTTCAGGGATTACAGGATAGGAATGGCTTAGAGGATGGAAAGAAAGCATGCAAAAGTGGAAGGAATACAAAAAGTTGAAGAAATTGCTAAGCTGTCAAGCCTGACCTCTTCGCACTCAAACGGTCATAACTTGAGCTACAGAAGTCCAAATGATGCGGTTCCAATTGCGTTGGAAATCTAACATTTGGGGCTTCGATTTGATATATAATTTGATATAGTGGCTGTACAGAAAAATGACGCGCACGCGTGAATCACGTGGACGCGTCGTTCTGCAGAAATTCCAGCGACCTGCACGTGTTTGATTTCAGTCCAAGCGATTTTTGGGCTATTTCCGGCCCAGTGTCAAGCCCAGAAAACACCAATTAAAGGCTGCAAAGTGGAGGAATAAAGGGGGACGACGGATAATTCACTTTTCATAATTTAGATGTAGTTTTTAGAGAGAGAGGTTCTCTCCTCTCTCTTAGGATTTAGGATCAGGATTCCTCTTAAAGGATTTAGGATTTCAACTTCTTCTCAGCTTCAATGTTCCTTTTATTTATTTTATCAATTTAGTTTATGAATTCTTTATGTTTAGATTGATTTTCTTTACTTAGTGCAATTTGAGGTATTTCAGATTTATGATTGCTATCTTTTATTTATGATATAAATAATTTGGATTTTTTCCTTTTGGCTTTGGTTGAGTCATTGTAGACACTTGAGTTATCAAACTCATTGTTGACTGAAAATTGGAATTCTTCAAGAATTAATTCGAGTTCCAATAACTCTAGCCCTTCCCAATGAAAGACTAGGACCTGAGGAATCAAAATTAATTCATCCACTTAACTTACCTTCATAGTTAGAGGTTAACAAAGTGGGAGAAAAATCCAATTCTCATCACCATTGATAAGGATAACTAGGATAGGACTTCTAATTTTCATACCTTGCCAAGAGATTTTATAATTATTAATTTATTTTCCTTACTATTTAAATTACTTGTTATCTTTTTCAAAAATCCAAAATAAAATATATCTTTTTCCATAACCAATAATAAATCATACTTCCCTGCAATTCCTTGAGAAGACGACCCGAGGTTTGAATACTTCGGTTATTTATTTTTATTGGGTTTGTTACTTGTGACAACCAAAACTTTTGTACGAAAGGATTTTCTGTTAGTTTAGAAACTATACTTACAACGCGATTATATTTGTGAATTTCTTTACCGATAGAAATCCGACCGTCAAAATGGCGCCGTTGCCGGGGAATTGCAAACGTGTGCCTTATTATTGATTATTGTAAATATTTTTCAAAAAAAAATTTCAGATTTTTATTTTAAAATTTTTATCTTATCTTTTTTTAAAAAATTCATATTTTTTTTTCAAAATCTTATCTTATCTTTTTTCAAGAATCATATCTTTTTCAAAATATTTTCTTTTTGTTAGTTTTTGTTTTTATTTTCTCCTACTACTATGAACTCTCACCCTTCTAGCTTCAAGTTTGATTCCAATGTTGTTGTTAGGAATGGGAACTATAATGAGAACGGGCATCAAGGTTGGAAGAATCAAAGACGGGAGGAACCAAAAGGACTTGATCAACCCTCATGGCAACAACCACCTCCAATGGACTATCAACAACCATTCTGTGATGCATATCAAGGCAATGGCTATGATGAGCACTCTTTTGATTATCAACAACCACCACCATATGCCTATGAACCCTTTCCTCAACATGACTTTGGACCACCATACTCACAAGCCCCTTTCCCACCATTCACCTCCATATGACCCTAACCCATATCCACCGTACCAACCACCTTATGAGCCATATGAACCATATATAGAACCACCCTAATTCCAACCCAATTACTCCCGAAACTCACCACCTCAATATTCACCATCTCCATATCCATCAATCCAAGAGCACTATGATCCTACTTATGATAGCCGAGTGCAACAAGAATCATGGGATCGTCTCAAGAAAATAGTGGAAAAACTTCATGCAACCCTTCGCCAACTGGATCAAGCGATAATTTGATTACCTTCCAGACGTTCTGACATTCAAGGAACCCCCATGGTTTCATGTGGAGAATCTACTGAAGAACGTGGCATGAAGGAGAAGTTAGAAACTCCGGTGGACAGTGAGCAGCACGATGTAATATTGGAACAATTGGAAGAAGCTACGCCTGCCATTGAAGAGGAATAAGTGGTTTAAGACTTAGGAGATGCTGAACCTCCTTGGGAAAGTCAAATTATAGAGCCTCCTTCAAAGACGTTTGAAATTGATGTTGAAGAGGGTGTACAACCTCCAAGACATATCATGGTTGAAGACTTTGAATGGGATGATCAAGAGATGGATTCAATCATTAATGAATTCTTATCTACATTTGAACCCTCTCCCATTGGACTTAACATGGAGATTAAAGAAGAGGTTGATATTGAAGAAGCTTGCAAAGAGGTGGTAGTTGTCAAAGAAGAACACAAAGGAGTGGAGCTTGCAAGTTCATTAGAAACCCCTCCCCCTAAGTTGCCATCATCCTTCACAACATTCAAGTGGGTAAAATTCATATCCCTTAGCTTTCTAATTCCACTTGAATATGGGCTACTGGAGACGGATGGTCAACTTAGAGCTCTTTGTGGCATTAAGAGTAAGAGGAAGATGGTCACTGGTAAGAATTGTCCTGCAAGGTTCATTATGGTTGAAAGCTTTGAGTTTAAACGCAAAAGTTGGTGTAGAGCTCAACTGAATAGGTCTTGGAAGTTGTTTGGCTGCTTCAGTGAGAATTCAGGTTGCTTGCCACCTGGATTGAACAATATTTCTCAACAAGAAGACGGGTGCAAAAGCAAGGTTTGGGACCCCGGAATTAATTCTGGCAATTGGTGTGCGAAATTGTGATCACTACTTTTCACAACTCAAATAATCCCTAGTAATGGCCCCAGGAACTTGGTGCTCAATACCATGGCATAAACACAACTTTGCACAACTAACCAGCAAGTGCACTGGGTCGTCCAAGTAATAAACCTTACGCGAGTAAGGGTCGATCCCACGGAGATTGTTGGTATGAAGCAAGCTATGGTCACCTTGTAAATCTTAGTCAGGCAGACTCAAATGGGTATAGTGATATACGAATAAAGCATAAAGATAAAGATAGAGGTACTTATGTAATTCATTGGTAGGAACTTCAGATAAGCGTATGAAGATGCCTTCCCTTCCGTCTCTCTGCTTTCCTACTGTCTTCATCCAATCCTTCTTACTCCTTTCCATGGCAAGGTTATGTAGGGTTTCACCGTTGTCAGTGGCTACCTCCCATCCTCTCAGTGAAAACGTTCCTATGCTCTGTCACAGCATATGGCTAATCAGCTGTCGGTTCTCGGTCAGGCCGGAATAGAATCCAGTGATTCTTTTGCGTCTGTCACTAACGCCCCGCCTGCTAGGAGTTTGAAGCACGTCACAGTCATTCAATCATTGAATCCTACTCAGAATACCACAGACAAGGTTAGACCTTCCGGATTCTCTTGAATGCCGCCATCAGTTCTAGCCTATACCACGAAGACTCTGATCTCACGGAATGGCTGGCTCGTTTGTCAGGCGAGCACTCGGTTGTCAGGCGATCAACCATGCATCGTGTATCAGGAATCCAAGAGATATTCACCCAATCTATGGTAGAACGGAGGTGGTTGTCAGTCACACGTTCATAGGTGAGAATGATGATGAGTGTCACGGATCATCACATTCATCAAGTTGAAGAACAAGTGATATCTTGGACAAAGAACAAGCGGAATTGAATAGAAGAACAATAGTAATTGCATTAATACTCGAGGTACAGCAGAGCTCCACACCTTAATCTATGGTGTAGAAACTCCACCGTTGAAAATACATAAGAACAAGGTCTAGGCATGGCCGAATGGCCAGCCTCCCAATGATCTAAGATAGCATAAAATGAAGATAGCTACCCAGATATCTCAATACAATAGTAAAAGGTCCTACTTATAGAAAACTAGTAGCCTAGGGTGTACAGAGATGAGTAAATGACATAAAAATCCACTTCCGGGCCCACTTGGTGTGTGCTTGGGCTGAGCAATGAAGCAATTTCGTGTAGAGACTCTTCTTGGAGTTAAACGCCAGCTTTTATGCCAGTTTGGGCGTTTAACTCCCATTTAGGTGCCAGTTCCGGCGTTTAACGCTGGAATTCCTGAGGGTGACTTTGAACGCCGGTTTGGGCCATCAAATCTTGGGCAAAGTATGGACTATCATATATTTCTGGAAAGCCCAGGATGTCTACTTTCCAACGCCGTTGAGAGCGCGCCAATTGGGCTTCTGTAGCTCCAGAAAATCCACTTCGAGTGCAGGGAGGTCAGAATCCAACAGCATCTGCAGTCCTTTTTAGTCTCTGAATCAGATTTTTGCTCAGGTCCCTCAATTTCAGCCAGAAAATACCTGAAATAAAAGAAAAACACACAAACTCATAGTAAAGTCCAGAAAAGTGAATTTTAACTAAAAACTAATAAAAATATACTAAAAAACTAACTAGATCATACTAAAAACATACTAAAAATAATGCCAAAAAGCGTACAAATTATCCGCTCATCACAACACCAAACTTAAATTGTTGCTTGTCCCCAAGCAACTGAAAATCAAATAAGATAAAAAGAAGAGAATATACTATAGACTCCAAATTATCAATGAAACTTAGCTCCAAATTAGATGAGCGGGACTAGTAGCTTTTTGCCTCCGAACAGTTTTGGCATCTCACTTCATCCTTTGAAATTCAGAATGATTGGCTTCTTTAGGAACTCAGAATCCAGATAGTGTTATTGATTCTCCTAGTTAAGTATGATGATTCTTGAACACAGCTACTTATTGAGTCTTGGCCGTGGCCCAAAGCACTCTGTCTTCGAGTATTACCACCGGATACATACATGCCACAGACACATAATTGGGTGAACCTTTTCAGATTGTGACTCAGCTTTGCTAGAGTCCCCAATTAGAGTGTCCAGGGTTCTTAAGCACACTCTTTTTGCCTTGGATCACAACTTTATTTCTTTCTTTTCTTTTCTTTTTCTTTCTCCCCTTATTTTTGTTTTTCTCCTTCTTTTTTTTTTGTATTCACTGCTTTTTCTTGCTTCAAGAATCATTTTTATGATTTTTCAGATCCTCAGTAACATGTCTCCTTTTTCATCATTCTTTCAAGAGCCAACAATTTTAACATTCATGAACAACAAATTCAAAAGACATATGCACTGTTCAAGCATACATTCAGAAAACAAAAAGTATTGCCACCACATCAAACTAATTAAGCTAGTTTTAAAGATGAATTCGAAATCCTGTACTTCTTGTTCTTTTGTGATAAAAACAGTTTTCATTTAAGAAAGGTGATGGATTCATAGGACATTCATAACTTTAAGGCATAGACACTAAGACACTAATGATCATAAGACACAAACATGGACAAACATAAGCATAAATTTTAAAAAAACAAAAAAATAAAGAACAAGGAGATTAAAGAACGGGTCCACCTTAGTGATGGCGGCTTGTTCTTCCTCTTGAAGATCTTATGGAGTGCTTGAGCTCCTCAATGTCTCTTCCTTGTCTTTGTTGCTCCTCTCTCATGATTCTTTGATCTTCTCTAATTTCATGGAGGAGGATGGAATGTTCTTGGTGCTCCACCCTTAGTTGTCCCATGTTGGAACTCAATTCTCCTAGGGAGGTGTTGATTTGCTCCAAGTAGTTTTGTGGAGGAAGGTGTATCCCTTGAGGTATCTCAGGGATTTCATGATGAGCAGGGTCTCTTGTTTGCTCCATCCTTTTCTTAGTAATGGGCTTGAGGTCATGCCTTCTCAGTTGAACCGGCTTTCCTCTTGAATCTCTCTTCCATTGAGCGCCCTCTACTTGGTCCAACCTTTGATCAAAGTTGACCCTTCTTCATGGCCACAACTTCATAGAAGTGGTCTTGATGAACCCTTGAGATGAATCTCTCCATCTCCCATGACTCGGAGGTGGAAGCTTTTGCCTTCCCTTTCCTCTTTCTAGAGGTTTCTCCGGCCTTGGATGTCATAAATGGTTATGGAAAACGAAAAAGCAACGCTTTTACCACACCAAACTTAAAAGGTTTGCTCGTCCTCGAGCAAAAGAAGAAGGAATAGGGTAGAAGAAGAAGAAAATGGAGGAGATGGAGGAGGCTTATGTTTCGGCCAAAAAGGGGAAGAAGTAGTGTTTAGGGTGTGTGAAAATGAAGAAGTGAAGAAGGGTTTATATAGGGGTGAGGGGAGGGGTAGGGTTTGGCCATTATGGGTGGGTTTGGGAGGGAAAGTGGTTTGAATTTGAATGGTGAGGTAGGTGGGGTTTTATAAAGGATGGATGTGAGTGGTGAAGAGAAAGATGGGATTTAATAGGTGAAGGGTTTTTGGGGAAGAGGTATTGAAGTGATTGGTGAATGGGTGAAGAAGAGAGAGGGTGGTGGGGTTGGTGGGGTTGGTGGGGATCCTGTGGGGTCCACAGATCCTGAGGTGTCAAGGAAAAGTCATCCCTGCACCAAATGGCATGCAAAATCACGTTTTGAGCCAATTCTGGCGTTAAACGCCGGGCTGGTGCCCATTTCTGGCGTTTAACGCCAGGTTCTTGCCCTTTTCTGGCGTTTAACGCCAGTCTGGTGCCCCTTTCTGGCGTTAAACGCCCAGAATGGTGCCAGACTGGGCGTTAAACGCCCAACTGCTACTCTTACTGGCGTTTAAACGCCAGTAAGTTCCTCCTCCAGGGTGTGCTGTTTTTCTTCCTGTTTTTCATTCTGTTTTTGCTTTTTCAATTGATTTTGTGACTTCCCATGATCATCAACCTACAAATAAAATAGAATAACAAAAGAAAATAGATAACATATAGCATTGGGTTGCCTCCCAACAAGCGCTTCTTTAATGTCATTAGCTTGACAGATGGCTCTCATGGAGCCTCACATTTTCTCTGAGCAATGTTGGAACCTCCCAACACCAAACTTAGAGTTTGAATGTGGGGTTTCAACACCAAACTTAGAGTTTGGTTGTGGCCTCTGGTGGACGAAATTGTGATCCATGTTCTAATTATTTTGAGATGAAGGCTTCTAAGGGGCAGCAGCTGAATTCACAACTCCGTTCAACTAACCAGCAAGTGTACTGGGTCGTCCAAGTAATAAACCTTACGTGAGTAAGGGTCGAATCCACAGAGATTATTGGTATGAAGCAAGCTATGGTCACCTTGCAAATCTCAGTTAGGCAGATTAAAGGGTAATTGTGATTATTGGAATAAAATATGAAATAAATAATAAAAAGGATAGAAATACTTATGTAGATTCATTGGTGAGAATTTCAGATAAGTGTATGGAGATGCTGCATGGCCCAAGGACACCTACTCTTCTATTGCTTCTGCTCAATCCTTCTTACTCCTTTCCATGGCAAGCTATGTATAGGGGTTCACCATCAGCGGTGGCTACTTTCAATCCTCTCGGGAAAATATCCTATGCGGCTGTCACTCGCACAGCTAATCATATGGAGGCATCACCCATGGTTGATGGCTACATCCCATCCTCGCAGTGAAAACTAATGCTCACGCACTCTGTCACAGTACGGCTAATCACTGGTTAGTTCCCGCGCCTACTGGAATAGAATCCCTTGATTCTTTTGCGTCTGTCACTAACGCCCAGCACTTGCAAGTTTGAAGCACGTCACAGTCATTCATTACCGGAATCCTACTCGGAATACCACAGACATGGTTAGACTTTCCGGATTCCCAGGATCCTACTCGGAATACCACAGACAAGGTGAGACTTTCCGGATCCTCATAAATGCCGCCATCTATCTAGCTTATACCACGAAGATTCTGTTGGGGAATCTAAGAGATACACATTCAAGCTCTGTTGCATGTAGAACGGAAGTGGTTGTCAATCACGCGCGTTCATGAGAGAGAATGATAATGAGGGTTATTTACTCATCATCTTCATCATGTTCTTGGGTACGAATGAATATCTTGGAATAAGAATAAGAGAGATTTGAATAAAAGATAATAGAATTGCATTAATACTTGAGGTACAGCAGAGCTCCACACCCTTAATCTATGGTGTGCAGAAACTCCACCGTTGAAAATACATAAGTGAAAGAGGTTCAGGCATGGCCGAATGGCCAGCCCCGTAAAACGTGATCAATAGCCTCTTAGGATGAAGAATAAAACAAAACTGAGACCAAAGATGTCTAATACATTAGTAAATCATCCTATTTATAATAAACTAGCTCCTAGGGTTTACATGAGTAAGTAATTGATGTATAAATCCACTTCCGGGGCCCACTTGGTGTATGCTTGGGCTGAGCTTGATCAATCCACGAGCTGAGGCTTCTCTTGGAGTTGAACTCCGAGTTATGACGTGTTTTGGGCGTTCAACTCCGGATCATGACGTTTTTCTGGCGTTTAACTCCAGACAGCAGCATGTACTTGGCGTTCAACGCCAAGTTACGTCGTCAATTTCCGAATAAAGTATGGACTATTATATATTGCTGGAAAGCCCTGGATGTCTACTTTCCAACGCCGTTGAGAGCGCGCTAATTGGAGTTTTGTAGCTCCAAAAAATCCATTTCGAGTGCAGGGAGGTCAGATTCCAACAGCATCAGCAGTCCTTTTGTCAGCCTTCTTTAGAGTTTTGCTCAAATCCCTCAATTTCAGTCAGAATTTACCTGAAATCACAGAAAAACACACAAACTCATAGTAAAGTCCAGAAATGTGAATTTATCATAAAAACTAAGGAAAACATCCCTAAAAGTAGCTTGAACTTAATAAAAACTACCTAAAAACAATGCCAAAAAGCGTATAAATTATCCGCTCATCACAACACCAAACTTAAATTGTTGCTTGTCCCCAAGCAACTGAAAATCAAATAGGATAAAAAGAAGAGAATATACTATAAATTCAGAAATATCAATGAATATTAATTATAATTAAATGAGCGGGACTTGTAGCTTTTTGCTTCTGAACAGTTTTGGCATCTCACTTTTTCCTTTGAAGTTCAGAATGATTGGCTTCTCTAGGAACTTAGAATTTCGGATAGTGTTATTGATTCTCCTAGTTAAGTATGTTGATTCTTGAACACAGCTACTTTTGAGTCTTGGCCGTGGCCCTAAGCACTTTGTTTTCCAGTATTACCACCGGATACATAAATGCCACAGACACATAACTGGGTGAACCTTTTCAGATTGTGACTTAGCTTTGCTAAAGTCCCCAGTTAGTGGTGTCCAGAGCTCTTAAGCACACTCTTTTGCCTTGGATCACGACTTTAACCACTCAGTCTCAAGCTTTTCACTTGGACTTTCATGACACAAGCACATGGTTAGGGACAGCTTTGATTTAGCCGCTTAGGCCTGGATTTTATTTCCTTGGGCCCTCCTATCCATTGATGCTCAAAGCCTTGGATCCTTTTTACCCTTGCCTTTTGGTTTTAAGGGCTATTGGCTTTTTCTATTGCTCCTTCTTTTTCTATATACTCTTTTTAGCCATTTTTTTTTTCACTGCTTTTTCTTGCTTCAAGAATCAATTTCATGAAATTTTCAGATCATCAATAACATTTCTCTTTGTTCATCATTCTTTCAAGAACCAACAATTTTAACACTCATAAACAACAATATCCAAAGACATATGCACTGTTCAATCATTCATTCAAAAAAAAGTATTGTCACCACATCAATATAATTAATTAAATTCAATAATTCAAAAATTAATTTACTTCTTCTTCTCTTTGAATTAAAACATTTTCTTTTAAGAAAGGTGAAGGAGTCATGGATTTTATTCATAGCTTTAAGGCATGGTTACATACTAATGATCATGAAATAAAGACACAAGCATAGATAAACACAATAATTAAAAACCGAAAACAGAAAGAAATAAAGAACAAGGAATGAATTCACCTTTAGTGGCGTCTTCTTCTTGAAGGACCAATGATGTTCTTCAACTCTTCTATGTCCCTTCCTTGCCTTTGTTGCTCCTCCCTCATTGCTCTTTGATCTTCTCTTATTTCTTGGAGAATGATGGAGTGTTCATGATGTTCCACCCTTAGTTGTTCAACATTATGGCTCAAATCTTCTAAGGAGGTGTTGAGTTGCTCCCAATAGTTGTTGGGAGGAAAGTGCATTCCTTGAGGCATTTGTTGATGATGAACGTCCTCATGTTCTTCTTGAGGGCCGTGAGGAACTTCTCTTATTTGCTCCATCCTTTTCTTGGTGATGGGCTTGTCTTCTTCAATGGAGACATCTCCATCTATGATGACTCCAGCTGAGTAACATAGATGGCATATAAGGTGGGGGAAGGCTAGTCGTGCCATGTGTGAAGGCTTGTCGGCTATTTTGTAGAGTTCATTGGAGATGACTTCATGAACTTCTACTTCTTCTCCAATCATGATGCTATGGATCATGATGGCCCGATCCACAGTAACTTCAGATCGGTTGCTTGTAGGGATGATGGATCTTTGGATGAACTCCAACCATCCTCTAGCTACAGGCTTGAGGTCCAGTCTTCTTAGTTGGACTGGCTTGCCTTTGGAGTCTATTCTCCATTGGGCGCCTTCCACACATATATCCATTAGGACTTGGTCCAACCTTTGATTAAAGTTGACCCTTCTTGTGTAGGGGCGTTCATCACCTTGCATCATGGGTAAGTGAAACGCCAACCTCACATTTTCTGGACTGAAATCCAAGTATTTCCCCCTAACCATTGTGAGATAATTCTTTGGGCTTGGGTTCATACCTTGGTCATGGTTCCTAGTGATCCATGCATTGGCATAGAACTCTTGAACCATTAAGATTCCAACTTGTTGCATGGGGTTGGTTAAGACTTCCCAACCTCTTCTTTGGATTTCATGTCGGATTTCCAGATACTTATTCTTTTTGAGCTTGAAAAGGACCTCAGGGATCACCTTCTTCTTTGCCACAACATCATAGAAGTGGTCTTGGTGGCTCTTGGAGATGAATCTCTCCTTCTCCCATGACTCGGAGGTGGAAGCTTTTGCTTTCCCTTTCCCTTTTCTTGAGGAAACTCCGGCCTTAGGTGCCATTGGTAATGGAAAAACAAAAAAAAGCTTATGCTTTTACCACACCAAACTTAAAATTTGCTCGTCCTCGAGCAAGAAGGAAAAGAATAGTAGAAGAAGAAGAAGAGAATATGGTAGAGAGGGAGAGAGTAGGTTCGGCTATATGGGAGAAGAAGGGGTTTGTGTTGTGAGAAAATGAAGAAGAATGGGAGGTTATTTATAGGGAGAGGGAGGGTGGTAGTTCGGCCATTTTGGGTGGGAATGGGTGGGAAATTGAATTTGAATTTTATGAGGGTAGGTGGGGTGTATGGGAAGAGGAGGTTGATGTGAATGGTGAATGGGTTAATTGGGAAGAGGAGTTGAGGTGATTGGTGATGGGTGTTGGGAAGTGTGACATGGAGAATGAGATTTGGATTAGGAGAGTGTGATTAGGATTAAAGGTAAGGTGGGAATATGGTAGGTGGGATCCTGTGGGGTCCACAGATCCTGAGGTGAGGATCCTGTGGGGTCCACAGATCCTGAGGTGAAGACAAATACCATTCCTTCACCATATAGGCATGTAAAATGCTTTCATGCATCATTCTGGCGTTCAAACGCCCATTGGTGCATGTTCTGGGCGTTCAACGCCCATGTAATGCATGTTTCTGGCGTTGAACGCCAGTTTCGTGCTTGTTCCTGGCGTTCAGCGCCAGTTTGTCCTCTCTGTGCACCATCCTGGCGTTTAACGCCAGGTTGTTGCTTGTTTTAGGCGTTCAGCGCCAGAATGGTGCTCTGTTCTGGCGTTGAACGCCGGCCAGATGCACCTTACTGGCGTTGAACGCCAGTCTGCGCTGCCTCCAGGGTGAAAATTTTTTTCTTCTATTTTTGACTCTGTTTTTAATTTTTTTGATTTTTTTCGTGACTCCTCATGATCATGTACCTAATAAAACACAAAAATAACAAAGAAACAAAATAAAATAAAATTAGATAAATAAAATTGGGTTGCCTCCCAACAAGCGCTTCTTTAATGTCAATAGCTTGACAGTGGCTCTCATGGAGCCACATGATGATCAGGTCAATTTAGTGTGTAGTCCCAACACCAATCTTAGAGTTTGGATATGGGGTTTGAACACCAAACTTAGAGTTTGGTTGTGGCCTCACAACACCAAACTTAGAGTTTGACTGTGTGGGCTCTTCTTGACTCTGAACTGAGAGAAGCTCTTCACGCTTACTCTCTTTTGTCACAGAGGGATGGCCATGTGCCTGAAACACAAGGTAGTCCCCATTCAATTGAAGGACTAACTCACCTCTGTTGACATCTATCACAGCTCCTGTTGTGGCTAGGAAAGGTCTTCCTAGGATGATGCATTCATCATCTTCCTTCCTAGTGTCTAGGATTATGAAATCAGTAGGGATGTAAAGGCCTTCAACCTTTACTAGCACGTCCTCTACTATTCCATAAGCTTGTCTCATTGACTTGTCTGCCAATTGTAATGAGAACAAGGCAGGTTGTACCTCAATGATCCCCAGCTTCTCCATTACAGAGAGTGGCATTAGATTTATCCCTGACCCCAGATCACATAGAGCTTTTTCAAAGCTCATGGTGCCTATGGTACAAGGTATTAGAAACTTGCCAGGATCTTGTCTCTTTTGAGGTAGAGTTTTCTGAATCCAAGTATCTAGTTCACTACTGAGCAAGGGAGGTTCACTTTCCCAAGTCTCATTACCAAACAGCTTGGCATTCAGCTTCATAATAACTCCTAAATATTGAGCAACTTGCTCTCCAGTCACATCTTCATTCTCTTCAGAGGATGAATATTCTTCAGAGCTCATGAATGGCAGAAGGAGATTTAAAGGGATCTCTATGGTCTCTAGATGAGCCTCAGATTCCTCAGGATCCTTAATAGGAAACTCCTTCTTGCTTGAGGGACATCCCAGGAGGTCTTCCTCACTAGGAATTTCGTCCTCCTCCTCCCTTGTGCATTCGGCCATTCTGACTATGTCAATGGCCTTGCATTCTCCTTTTGGATTCTCTTCTGTATTGCTTGGGAGAGTACTGGGAGGAGTTTCAATAACTTTCTTACTCAGCTGGCCCACTTGTGCTTCCAGATTTCTAATAGAAGATCTTGTTTCATTCATGAAACTAAAAGTGGCCTTTGACAGATCAGAGACTATATTGGCTAAATTAGAATTGTTTTGTTCAGAATTCTCTGTCTGTTGCTGAGAAGATGATGGATATGGCTTGCTATTGCCCAGCCTAGTACGTCCACTATTGTTAAAGCCTTGTTGAGGCTTTTGCTGATCCTTCCATGAGAAATTTGGATGATTTCTCCATGATGAGTTATAGGTGTTTCCATAAGGTTCACCCATGTAATTAACCTCTGCCATGGCAGGGTTCTCAGGATCATAAGCTTCTTCAGAAGCTGCCTCTCTAATACTGTTGGATGCATGTTGCAATCCATTCAGATTTTGAGAGATCATGTTGACCTGTTGAGTCAACATTTTGTTCTGAGCCAATATGGCGTTCAGAGCATCAATTTCAAGAACTCCTTTCTTCTGAGGTACCCCATTATTCACGGAATTCCTCTCAGATGTGTACATGAACTGGTTGTTTGCAACCATGTCAATGAGTTCTTGAGCCTCTTCAGGCGTTTTCTTCAGGTGAATAGATCCACCTGCAGAATGGTCTAATGACATTTTCGAAAATTCAGAGAGACCATAATAGAATATATCTAATATGGTCCATTCTGAAAACATGTCAGATGGACATCTTTTGGTCAGCTGCTTGTATCTTTCCCAAGCTTCATAGAGGGATTCACCATCTTTTTGTTTGAAGGTTTGAACATCCACTCTTAGCTTGCTCAGCTTTTGAGGAGGAAAGAATTTATCTAAGAATGCAGTGACAAGCTTATCCCATGAGTCCAGGCTATCCTTGGGTTGAGAATCCAACCATACTCTGGCTCTGTCTCTTACAGCAAAAGGGAAAAGCATGAGTCTGTAGACTTCAGGATCAACCCCATTCGTCTTTACAGTCTCACAGATCTGCAAGAACTCAGTTAAAAACTGATAGGGATCTTCAGATGGAAGTCCATAGAACTTGCAGTTTTGTTGCATTAAAGCAACTAGTTGAGGCTTAAGCTCAAAGTTATTGGCTCCAATGGCAGGAATAGAGATGCTTCTTCCATCAAACTTGGACGTTGGCTTTGTGAAGTCACCAAGCATTCTCCTTGCATTATTATTATTATTTTCGGCTGCCATCTCTTTCTCTTGTTTGAAAATTTTCTAAAGGTTACCTTTAGAATAATTATATTTAGCTTCTCTTAATTTTCTCTTCAGAGTCCTTTCAGGTTCTGGATCAGTTTCAACAAGAGTGCCTTTATCCCTGTTCCTGCTCATATGAAAGAGAAGAAAACAAGGAAAGAAAAAGGAATCCTCTATGTCACAGTATAGAGATTTCTTTATGTTAGTAGAAAAAGAAAGAGGTAGAAGAATGAAGAAGAGGGTTCGGATTTTGGATGAAGAGAGGTGAAGAGAAGTGTTAGTAATTAAATAATTAAATAGAAGAAGAAAAGAGAAGAAAATTCGAAAATAGTTTTGAAAAAGGGTTAGTGATTTTCGAAAATTAGGGATAAAATGTAATTAAAATTTAAGCATGAAACAATTAATTAATTAAAAAGAATTTTCGAAAAAGAGAGAGATATTTTCGAAAATAGAAGAGGGACAAGTAGTTAGGTAGTTTTGAAAAAGATAAGAAACAAACAACAAGTTAGTTAGTTGATTGAAAAAGATTTGAAATCAAAATTGAAAAAGATAAGAAGATAGTAAGTTAGATAAGATATTTTAAAATTAAATTTTGAAAAAGATAAAGTTTTTGAAAAAGATAAGATAAAAAGATAAAAAGATTTGTAAGAAAAAGATATTTTGAAAAAGATTTAATTTTTAAAATTACTTAACTAACAAGAAACTACAAGATAAGATTCTAGAATTTAAAGATTGCACCTTTCTTAACAAGAAAGTAACAAACTTTCAAATTTTTGGACCAATCACATTAATTGTTAGCTAATTTTTGAAAATATGATATAAAGATAAGAAAAAGATTTTTGAAAAATAATTTTTAAAATTTTCGAAAATAATAATAAAAAAAATGAAAAAGATATGATTTTTGAAAAAGATTTTGAAAAGATAAGATTTTTAAAATTGAAATTTTGACTTGACTTGTAAGAAACAACTAATTTTGAAAATTTTTGACCAAGTCAACCCAAAATTTCGAAAATTTGGAGGGAAATAAGGAAAAGATATTTTTTTTGATTTTTGAATTTTTAATTTATGAGAGAGAAAAACAACAAAAATACTTTATGCATGAAATTTTTAGATCAAAACCATGAATGCATGCAAGAATGCTATGAATGTCAAGATGAACACCAAGAACACTTTGAAGATCATGATGAACATCAAGAACATAATTTTGAAAAATTTTTGATGCAAAGGAAACATGCAAGACACCAAACTTAGAAATTTTTAATGCATGAAAAATATGAATGCAAAAATGCACATGAAAAACAACAAACAACACAAAACAAGAAATCATCAAGATCAAACAAGAAGACTTATCAAGAACAACTTGAAGATCATGAAGAACACTATGAATGTATGGATTTTCGAAAAAAATGCAAGAAAAATTTTAAAAGCATGTAATTGACACCAAACTTAAAAATTAACACAAGACTCAAACAAGAGACACAAAATATTTTTGATTTTTATGATTTTCTAATTTTTTTTTTTGGATTTTTATTAATATTTTTCAAAAATAAAGTTTAGGAAAAACGAAAAAGAAAAGAAAAATTTTGAAAAAGATTTTTGAAAAGAAAATTACCTAATCTGAGCAACAAGATGAACCGTCAGTTGTCCATACTCGAACAATCCCCGGCAACGGCGCCAAAAATTTGGTGGACGAAATTGTGATCCATGTTCTAATTATTTTGAGATGAAGGCTTCTAAGGGGCAGCAGCTGAATTCACAACTCCGTTCAACTAACCAGCAAGTGTACTGGGTCGTCCAAGTAATAAACCTTACGTGAGTAAGGGTCGAATCCACAGAGATTGTTGGTATGAAGCAAGCTATGGTCACCTTGCAAATCTCAGTTAGGCAGATTAAAGGGTAATTGTGATTATTGGAATAAAATATGAAATAAATAATAAAAAGGATAGAAATACTTATGTAGATTCATTGGTGAGAATTTCAGATAAGTGTATGGAGATGCTGCATGGCCCAAGGACGCCTGCTCTTCTATTGCTTCTGCTCAATCCTTCTTACTCCTTTCCATGGCAAGCTATGTATAGGGGTTCACCATCAGCGGTGGCTACTTTCAATCCTCTCGGGAAAATATCCTATGCGGCTGTCACTCGCACAGCTAATCATCTGGAGGCATCACCCATGGTTGATGGCTACATCCCATCCTCGCAGTGAAAACTAATGCTCACGCACTCTGTCACAGTACGGCTAATCACTGGTTGGTTCCCGCGCCTACTGGAATAGAATCCCTTGATTCTTTTGCGTCTGTCACTAACGCCCAGCACTTGCAAGTTTGAAGCACGTCACAGTCATTCATTACCGGAATCCTACTCGGAATACCACAGACAAGGTTAGACTTTCCGGATTCCCAGGATCCTACTCGGAATACCACAGACAAGGTGAGACTTTCCGGATCCTCATAAATGCCGCCATCTATCTAGCTTATACCACGAAGATTCTGTTGGGGAATCTAAGAGATACACATTCAAGCTCTGTTGCATGTAGAACGGAAGTGGTTGTCAATCACGCGCGTTCATGAGAGAGAATGATAATGAGGGTTATTTACTCATCATCTTCATCATGTTCTTGGGTACGAATGAATATCTTGGAATAAGAATAAGAGAGATTTGAATAAAAGATAATAGAATTGCATTAATACTTGAGGTACAGCAGAGCTCCACACCCTTAATCTATGGTGTGCAGAAACTCCACCGTTGAAAATACATAAGTGAAAGAGGTTCAGGCATGGCCGAATGGCCAGCCCCCTAAAACGTGATCAATAGCCTCTTAGGATGAAGAATAAAACAAAACTGAGACCAAAGATGTCTAATACATTAGTAAATCATCCTATTTATAATAAACTAGCTCCTAGGGTTTACATGAGTAAGTAATTGATGTATAAATCCACTTCCGGGGCCCACTTGGTGTATGTTTGGGCTGAGCTTGATCAATCCACGAGCTGAGGCTGCTCTTGGAGTTGAACTCCGAGTTATGACGTGTTTTGGGCGTTCAACTCCGGATCATGACGTTTTTCTAGCGTTTAACTCCAGACAGCAGCATGTACTTGGCGTTCAACGCCAAGTTACGTCGTCAATTTCCAAATAAAGTATGGACTATTATATATTGCTGGAAAGCCCTGGATGTCTACTTTCCAACGCCGTTGAGAGCGCGCCAATGGGAGTTCTGGAGCTCCAAAAAATCCATTTCGAGTGCAGGGAGGTCAGATTCCAACAGCATCAGCAGTCCTTTTGTCACCCTTCTTCAGAGTTTTGCTCAAATCCCTCAATTTCAGTCAGAATTTACCTGAAATCACAGAAAAACACACAAACTCATAGTAAAGTCCAGAAATGTGAATTTATCATAAAAACTAAGGAAAACATCCCTAAAAGTAGCTTGAACTTAATAAAAACTACCTAAAAACAATGCCAAAAAGCGTATAAATTATCCGCTCATCACAACACCAAACTTAAATTGTTGCTTGTCCCCAAGCAACTGAAAATCAAAGTAGGATAAAAAGAAGAGAATATACTATAAATTCAGAAATATCAATGAATATTAATTATAATTAAATGAGCGGGACTTGTAGCTTTTTGCTTCTGAACAGTTTTGGCATCTCACTTTTTCCTTTGAAGTTCAGAATGATTGGCTTCTCTAGGAACTTAGAATTTCAGATAGTGTATGATTCTCCTAGTTAAGTATGTTGATTCTTGAACACAGCTACTTTTGAGTCTTGGCCGTGGCCCTAAGCACTTTGTTTTCCAGTATTACCACCGGATACATAAATGCCACAGACACATAACTGGGTGAACCTTTTCAGATTGTGACTTAGCTTTGCTAAGTCCCCAGTTAGTGGTGTCCAGAGCTCTTAAGCACACTCTTTTGCCTTGGATCACGACTTTAACCACTCAGTCTCAAGCTTTTCACTTGGACTTTCATGACACAAGCACATGGTTAGGGACAGCTTTGATTTAGCCGCTTAGGCCTGGATTTTATTTCCTTGGGCCCTCCTATCCATTGATGCTCAAGCCTTGGATCCTTTTTACCCTTGCCTTTTGGTTTTAAGGGCTATTGGCTTTTCTATTGCTCCTTCTTTTCTATATATCTTTTTAGCCATTTTTTTTTTCACTGCTTTTTCTTGCTTCAAGAATCAATTTCATGAAATTTTCAGATCATCAATAACATTTCTCTTTGTTCATCATTCTTTCAAGAACCAACAATTTTAACACTCATAAACAACAATATCCAAAGACATATGCACTGTTCAATCATTCATTCAGAAAACAAAAAGTATTGTCACCACATCAATATAATTAAATTAAATTCAATAATAAATTCGAAATTTATGTACTTCTTGTTCTTTTGAATTAAAACATTTTTCTTTTAAGAAAGGTGAAGGAGTCATGGATTTTATTCATAGCTTTAAGGCATGGTTACATACTAATGATCATGAAATAAAGACACAAAGCATAGATAAACACAATAATTAAAAACCGAAAACAGAAAGAAATAAAGAACAAGGAATGAATTCACCTTTAGTGGCGTCTTCTTCTTGAAGGACCAATGATGTTCTTCAACTCTTCTATGTCCCTTCCTTGCCTTTGTTGCTCCTCCCTCATTGCTCTTTGATCTTCTCTTATTTCTTGGAGAATGATGGAGTGTTCATGATGTTCCACCTTAGTTGTTCAACATTATGGCTCAAATCTTCTAAGGAGGTGTTGAGTTGCTCCCAATAGTTGTTGGGAGGAAAGTGCATTCCTTGAGGCATTTGTTGATGATGAACGTCCTCATGTTCTTCTTGAGGGCCGTGAGGAACTTCTCTTATTTGCTCCATCCTTTTCTTGGTGATGGGCTTGTCTTCTTCAATGGAGACATCTCCATCTATGATGACTCCAGCTGAGTAACATAGATGGCATATAAGGTGGGGGAAGGCTAGTCGTGCCATGTGTGAAGGCTTGTCGGCTATTTTGTAGAGTCATTGGAGATGACTTCATGAACTTCTACTTCTTCTCCAATCATGATGCTATGGATCATGATGGCCCGATCCACAGTAACTTCAGATCGGTTGCTTGTAGGGATGATGGATCTTTGGATGAACTCCAACCATCCTCTAGCTACAGGCTTGAGGTCCAGTCTTCTTAGTTGGACTGGCTTGCCTTTGGAGTCTATTCTCCATTGGGCGCCTTCCACACATATATCCATTAGGACTTGGTCCAACCTTTGATTAAAGTTGACCCTTCTTGTGTAGGGGCGTTCATCACCTTGCATCATGGGTAAGTGAAACGCCAACCTCACATTTTCCGGACTGAAATCCAAGTATTTCCCCCTAACCATTGTGAGATAATTCTTTGGGCTTGGGTTCATACCTTGGTCATGGTTCCTAGTGATCCATGCATTGGCATAGAACTCTTGAACCATTAAGATTCCAACTTGTTGCATGGGGTTGGTTAAGACTTCCCAACCTCTTCTTTGGATTTTGTTCCGAGGGTTACCTGAAACGTGCAGCTCGGTCGCCTGGCAAGGCCCGAGGTGGGGGTCTGTGACCCGAGCTTGGTGTGCTGAACGGCGGGGGTTGTACCTGCAATGACACTCCGATGCTTAAGTTAGCATGGGTCCCAGCAGATATCGAGTAGAATTAGAGTATGAGTTATACCTGGGTGCTCCAGTGTATTTATAGTAGTTGGTCGTGATCATCCCTGGATAAGATATTCTTATCTTATCTTATCTTTTGGGAGTTTTATCTTTATCTCTGTGGAACCGCCTTTCCCAGGCCTTTTCGGCCTTTAGGTTTTGGGCTTCGCTCCTTTTGATGGGCCTTTTTCCTTTGTTGGTCCGAGGTCCGACCTCAGGCGTGGGCCTTTGGGACGACCTCGGACCTTCTGTGGATTAGCCAGGTTAGGAGAGCTCGGTCAGGGTATGAACAGTGCCCCTGCCCGAGTTCGTCCTTTTGAGAGGTCGAGCTCGGGCATAGTAGTTTTGAATTTTGAAAAAACGGTCGTTTCAGCATTTATTGCTTGTTACCGTTTCTTCCTCGATTTCCGTGCGGCGCTCTGTGAGGCATTATATATTTGCCCCTTTCCTCTTTTTTTTCGTTTATTCCTTTCCTTTTCTGAGTTTTTTCGTCGCTTTCTTTTTCGAGCACCTTCCTTTTTTCTCTCTGTTCTTCTCTCCAGTTTTTCTGTGCGTTCTTTTCGGAGTTTCTTCTGTGCCGCCGTTCTTGCTCTTTTTGCGTTGGAGCTCGCCGTCGTCTTCCTTTCTTTTCCAGGTTTGTTTTCGTCTTTCACTTTTGCTGTGTACGTATGCTTCTGTTTCTTTTTCTTCTATTGGGTTGCCCCGGAAAGAGGTGCCGCCACTGTTTGTTTGCATGTTGTGTGGTGGGGGCTCTTTTCTCTGATTACTTTGCCTATTGCTGTATTTTCCCTAAAAGAACTTTGTTTTCTTGCTTCTGCTGGAATGGGTTTTTCTGCCTTTGTGTGATTTTTGCCTTGCTGTTGTATTTTTTTCTTTGTAGGCAAGATTTTTTATGTCTCGAAAGGTGTTTCAAGCAATGTCGACCAAGATTCCGAGTGGTCTAGGTTGGGTAGATCCTGCTCCTCTAAGGGTCCCGTCTGTTGTAGATTCTGAGTACTTGATTAGGTTCCGTAGGGAGTGTAGTATTTGTGAGAACAGGGAGTCTGAGCGAGATTATGAGCTAGTAGCCCCGGGGTCCGAGGAGAGGGTATGTTTCCCGCCTTTAGAGAGTTCCGAGAAACTTTTCTTCTATGCTTACGATTGTTTCTTCTCTAAGCTAGGTGTCCGACTTCCTTTCACCGACTTAGAATCCGAGGTCCTTTGGTCTTGTAACCTTGCCCCTACGCAACTCCATCCAAATTCTTGGCATTTTTAAAGCTGTTTCAACTTTTGTGTCAGATTTTGGGCGTCTCTCCTTCTGTTTCCCTTTTTTCTTATCTGTTTGTGTTGACGAAGCCGGGCTCGGGTGGAGGGAAGGTGTCTTGGGTCTCTTTTAGGGCAAACGCCGGAAAGAAGTTTTGTACTTTGTATGATGAGTCGTTTCATGATTTCAAGAACTATTATTTCAAAGTTCGGGCTTTTGGAGATGTCCGACCTTTCTTTTTAGATGAGAGTGGGGAGCCTTCTTTTCCTCTTTGTTGGCAAGAGAATGTGGTGTCGATTAAGTACACTTTTGAGAGTTTAAATGAGGTGGAACAGGCTTTTGTTGGTGTGTTGAGCAGTCTATGGGGTCGGGCACCTCACTTGGATACGAAGAAAATGTTGGGAGATCCAAGCCTTCTCCGTTCCGAGTTAGGTAGTTCCCGACCTCTCTTTGAGATTCCTTTTTCGTATTTTGGCTTCGTTTTTGGTTTTTCTGTTTGTGATAGTCTATTTCTTTTGTTTCTGCAGAGATGTCTTCTCAGGCTGATTCTATGAAGTTTCTTCGTCGGTCGAAGAAGTCCGCTGCAGCTCGAATATTGAGGCTGAGGCTTCTGCCCGACCTTCCCCGCAGAAGACTACCGTGGGTGTTCAGACTCGGTCGAAGACTATTCCAACCCCTCAGTTCCGAGCTATAACTCAGGATCCTCCGTCCTCCGGACCCGGTCAGCTTTCCCCGTCCTCGACCTCGGGTCCTCCCCCCAAGAAACAGAAGACCTCCCGAGAGCTTGTCGGCTTTAATGACAAGGATTTTGACGCTCTTGGTTGGGTTGAGCAGCACATTCTCCCCCAAACCTATATTTCTACTGATGATGCGTCTATGGAGCATCACTTTCAGTATATGGCGCGGAGCTGTGTTCGGATGGCTAGTCTTCATGCCGCCATTGCTCGGGAGTTCAAGAAAGCTCCCCTTGGGGCGACCAGCTCCCGACTTGAGAAGGCACGGTCTGACCTTGATAAAATTAGTCAACTGAAGGATGCTAGGATTACTGAGCTGGAGGCCTCTTTGGAGGTAGAGAAGACTAGGCTATTGCGGCTGTGGCGGCGGCGAGGACGTCTGAGGAGATGGCGAGAGTGGCGACGGAGAGCTACACTAAGCTGTATGCCGAGCTTGTGGAGGCAAAGGAAAAATTGCAGTCTGCTCGAGATGATTTTTATGAGCTGGAGGATAATGTGGCCAAGGGTATGGATGCTATGTTTGTGAATCTGAGGGATCAGGTCCGGGTTCTTGCTCCCGACCTGGATCTGAGCTTGTTCAGTACTGATAACATGGTTGTGGAGGGAAAGATTGTTCCTGCTCCTGCTGAGGATGAGGTTCCGGTGTCCGACCCCCAGGCTCCAGCGTCCGATCCCGAGGTTCCGGTTGTGAACCCGACTTCCCCTTTGGCCGAGGATAGATCTGGTGTGGAAGTTCCAAGCCGGGGGATGGTGCTGTTCCTGCGGTCCCGATTTCGATGGTCCCTCCGGAGCCTTCTGTTGATGTGGAGACCGGAAGATCCTTGATCCTCTGTGATCTTTTTTGGTGGTTGGCCCGGCCTGTGGGCTTCTTTGTTTTTTGGATGTGTTCTGCAAACATTTTGGACATCTTTTTTACTTTAGCTACTCTGTAGCTTTTATTATGCCATGCTTTTGTGTTTTGGCTTTTTTTGTTTCCGCTTTTTTGCTTTTTAGTTGTTTTTGGGTAACAACTTTTTAGCTAGCGTTTTGGCTTCTCGTTTTCGCTTTTTTTGCTTTTAGTTGTTTTTGGGTAACAACTTTTAGCTAGCGTTTTGGCTTCTCGTTTTCGCTTTTTGCTTTTTAGTTGTTTTTGGGTAACAATTTTTAGCTAGCGTTTTGGCTTCTCCTTTTCGCTTTTTTGCTTTTTAGTTGTTTTTGGGTAACAACTTTTTAGCTAGCGTTTTGGCTTCTCGTTTTCGCTTTTTTGCTTTTTAGTTGTTTTTGGGTAACAACTTTTTAGCTAGCGTTTTCTCGAAGTCCTGGTTCTTTTGCCGTTTTAAGGCTTTCTTTCTGGGTCCGAGTTTATTCTCGGACCTCGGGATCCTTTGAGTACCTCCTTTAGTCAGGTCCGACTTCGTCGTTTGGTCGGCCCTTTAAGTTATTTTTGTAACCTCTTTTCTATTTGGCTTTTCGAGCCATTTCAGAGTTACTTTTATAACTTCTCACATTAATTTGAACCTCGTCGCTTCATCTTTGCCGACCTTGTATGGCCTTTTGGCAAATGATTTTTTGCGTTTTGCCGAGCATAAATTAATGCGCCTGGTGGGGTACTTTTCTAGGATATGCTTCATCACGAAGAAGAGAAAATAAAGAAATTTGATTAGTATTAAAAAAGAAGAGTATTTACAAGTGTTTACCCCTTTGACTAGGTCGGGTGTCCTACTTAACCGGGTGTCTCATTAAAAAACCCTTGTAGGGAAAAAGAGTACACCTCGGGTTAAGTTTTTCTAGCTGTAGTACCGTCTTAAGTTACAGGCGTGCCAGGCTCTGGGCAGCTCATTGCCTTCTAAGTCGGATATCCTGTAGTAGCCTGTCCCTAAGACTTCGTTACCTTGTAGGGCCCTTTCCAATTTGCGGCTAGCTTTCCTTCTCCCGACTTTTGTGTTCCGATGTCATTTCGGATTAAGATCAGGTCGTGAATGGAGAAGCTTCGCTTTATTACCTTTTGGTTGTATCTGAGGGCCGTTCGCCGCTTTAAGGCTTCTTCTCGGATTCGGGCTCTTTCTCGGACCTCGGGGAGGAGGTCGAGTTCTTCCCTTTGTGCCTGAGGGTTGCCTCCTTCGTTGTAGAAGACGGCTCTGGGTGATCCTTCGTCTATTTCGACGGGAATCATTGCTTCCATTCCGTAGCTAGTCGAATGGGGATTCTCCCGTTGTAGAGTGTGGGCTTGTCCGATATGCCCATAATACCTGGGGGAGTTCGTCGGCCCATGCCCCTTTGGCCTCTTGGAGTCTTCGTTTTAATCCGGCCAAGATGACTTTATTTGCAGCCTCTGCTTGTCCATTGGCCTGTGGGTGTTCGACTGACGTGAACTGTTGTTTGATTTTTAGGTCGGCCACTAAGTTCTGAAAACTTGTGTCTGTGAACTGTGTTCCATTGTCTGTTGTGATGGAGTAGGGGACTCCGAACCTCGTGACAATGTTTTTGTATAGGAATTTACGGCTTTTCTGGGCCGTAATAGTGGCTAAGGGTTCAGCCTCGATCCACTTTGTGAAGTATCGACCCCTACTATGAGGTATTTGACCTGCCCTGGTCCTTGTGGGAACGGGCCGAGTAGGTCGAGTCCCCACTTTGCGAAGGGCCATGGTGCAGTGATGCTTATGAGGTCTTCGGGTGGCGCTTTGTGAAAATTGGCATGCTTTTGGCAGGGGGCATATTTTCACAAACTCCGCCGCGTCTCTTTGCAAGGTCGCCAGTAGAATCCGGCTCTGACTATTTTCTTGGATAGGGCCCGAGCTCCGAGATGGTTCCCACACATGCCTTCGTGGACTTCTTCGAGGACGCTCTTTGTTTCTGAGGTCGGGACGCACCTCAGGAGGGGTTTGAGAATCCTCTTCTTATAATACGTCATGGATTAGCGTATAATTCTGGGCGTCCTTTGTAAGCCTTTTAGCTTCTCTTCTTTCGGCGGGGAGAGTTCCCGACTTCAGGTAGCTGAGTATGGGGGTCATCCATCCTTGTTGTTGGTCGGATATGTTTAGTATTTCTTCCTCCCTTAACACGGACGGAGATTGTAGAGTTTCTTGGAGGAGACTTCTGTTGTTCCCTCCGGGCTTGGTGCTAGCAAGTTTTGAGAGGGCGTCTGCCCGAGCATTTTGCTCCCGAGGTATGTGCTGGATTTGTATTTCCGGGAAGTGTCGTAATTGCGCCTGTGTTTGGTCCAGGTATTTTTTCATAGTAGGGTCTTTGGCCTGGTAGCTTCCATTTACTTGTGAGGTGACGACCTGGGAGTCACTGAAGATCGTGATTCTCTTGGCTCCGACCTCTTCGGCTAGCTTTAGCCTGCTAGTAGGGCCTCGTATTCAGCTTGGTTGTTTGAGGCCTGGAACTCGAATTTTAGGGATAGCTCTATCCGTGTTCCTTGATCGCTTTCGAGTATAACACCGGCTCCGCTTCCTGTTTTGTTTGAGGACCCGTCGACATACAGATTCCATGAGTGGGGTTCCTGGGTCTCAGTGTATTCCGCGACGAAGTCGGCTAGATATTGAGATCTTATAGCAGTCCGGGCTTCATAGTGGAGGTCGAACTCGGACAGTTCCACCGCCCATCGTAGGATTCGTCCTGCCATGTCTGTCTTCTGTAGGATGTGTCTCATGGGTTGGTTTGTCCGGACTTTGATGGTGTGGGCTTGAAAGTAGGGCGGAGTCTTCGAGCTGTGAATACTAGTGCATAGGCGAATTTCTCTATTTTCTGATAGTTTAATTCGGCCCCTTGTAGTGCTTTGCTTACGAAGTATATGGGGTGTTGCCCCTGTTCGTTTTCTCGTATTAGCGCCGAGGCGACTGCCCGATGTCCGACTGAGAGGTATAGCACGAGCTCTTCCCCTTTTAGAGGTCGGGTTAGGATTGGTGGCCGCCCGAGGAATTCCTTGAATTCTTGGAAGGCCTTTTCGCACTCCGGGGTCCATGAGAAGGGTTTCCCTTTCTTTAGGAGTGAGTAGAGAGGTAGTGACCTTATCGCTGATCCTGCCAAGAATCTTGATAGGGCGGCTAGCCTTCCATTCAGTTGTTGTACTTCTTGACACACGTCGGGCTTTTCATATTGAGTATTGCTTGGCATTTGTCCGGGTTTGCTTCGATGCCTCTTTGAGTCAGCATGAAGCCTAAGAACTTTCCTGCTTCCGCGGCAAAGGTGCACTTTGTCGGGTTAAGTCTCATATTGTGTTTCCTGAGGGTGTCGAAGATACTGCTGAGGTCGGCCACCAAGTTTTTGTCTTCTTGTGTCTTTACCAGCATGTCGTCGACGTACACCTCTAGCTGTAGCCCGATGTGTTCTGAGAATACTTTGTTCATTAGCCTCTGGTAGGTTGCCCCTGCGTTCTTCAGCCCGAAGGGCATTACTACATAGAAGTAGTTTGCCTTTGGGGTTATGAACGAGGTCTTTTCTTGGTCAGGTCCATACATCGGGATTTGATTGTATCCCGAGTATGCATCCATGAAGGAGAGGTATCTGTAGCCCGAAGCTGCATCGACTAAGGCGTCGATGTTTGGTATGGATATGGATCTTTGGGGCAGGCTTTGTTGAGATCCGTGTAGTCGACGCACATCCTCCATTTTCCATTGGGCTTCTTTACTAGGACCACATTTGCGAGCCATAGGGGGTATTTTACTTCCCTAATGAACCCTGCATCTAGTAGTGCTTGTACTTGTTCTTCTATTGCTTGCATGCGTTCGGGCCCGAGCTTCCTGCGTCTTTGTTGGACAGGTCGGGATCCCGGGTATACTGATAGCTTATGGCACATTAGGCCGGGGCTTATGCCTGGCATATCGGAGGCTTTCCAGGCGAAGAGGTCGGAATTCTCCCTTAAGAGGGTTGTGAGTTCCTCCTTTAGGCCTGCTTCGAGGTTTGCCCCTACGTTTGTTACTTTCTCGGGTGTGTTCCGATTTGGATCTTTTCGGTTTCTCCTTTTGGTTGTGGCCGAAGATCTTCTCGGGCCTGGACTCGCCCGAGTTCTATTGTGTTGACCTCTTTCCCTTTTAGGCTCAGGCTTTCGTTGTAGCATCGTCGTGCTAGTTTTTGGTCGCCTTTTAGGGTAGCGATCCCCTTTGCGGTAGGGAACTTCATACAGAGGTGTGGGGTCGAGACTATAGCTGCTAGTCTGTTTAAGGTTGGTCGTCCGATGAGGGCGTTGTATGCCGAAGTGACGTCGACTACAATGTAGTCGATATTAATGTTTTGGCTTGCTCGCCCTTTCCAAAGGTAGTGTGTAACGAGATGTATCCCAAGGGACGGATCGGGGTATCTCCTAGTCCAAACAGGTCGGTGGGATAGGCTTTTAGCTCTTTTTCTTCAAGTCCGAGCTTGTCGAAGGCTGTTTTGAACAGGATGTCTGCTGAGCTCCCCTGGTCGATCAGGGTTCGATGTAGGTTGGCGTTTGCTAGAATAATGGTGATCACCATTGGATCGTCGTGCCCGGGTATTATCCCTTGGGCATCTTCTCGGGTGAATGAGATGGTGGGTAACTCGGGCAGGGGACTGTCTTCTCGGACGTGATATATTTCCTTGAGGTGTCTCTTTCGCGAGGATCTGGATGTTCCTCCGCCTGCGAAACCTCCTTATCATGTGTACGTGCCTTTCAGGGGTTCGTGGGGTCGGTTCGGCCCGATCTTCGTTATCTCCTCGTCTCCTCTTCCTGGTCTCTTCTCCTTTCTCTGCTATGTATCTGTCGAGTTTTCCTTCTCTGGCTAATTTTTCTATAACATTCTTAGGTCGTGGCAGTCGTTAGTAGGATGGCCGTAGAGTCTGTGATATTCGCAGTACTCGGACCGATCTCTCCCTGCTCTCTTGTGCTTTAGAGGTCGGGGTGGGGATTCTTTCGGTGTGGCACACCTCTCTGTAGACGTCTATCAGGGCGACTCGGAGGGGGGTGTAGCTGTGGTATTTCCGTGGCCTGTCCGAACTGGATTCTTCTTTCTTTTTCTGTTCCCGATCTCGATCTCGGAATGAATGGGTTGACTCCTTCTTGGAAGAGTCCCTTATCTGGGAAGTTTCCTCCATGTTGATATATTTTTCTGCTCGCTCTTGCACCTCGTATAAGGAGGTCGGGTATCGTTTGGATAGGGATTGGCTAAACGGTCCTTCTTTTAGGCCGTTTGCCAGTCCCATGAGGGCTGCTTCAGTGGGCAAGTGTTGTATGTCCAGGCAGGCTTGTTGAATCGCTCCATGTATTCTCGGAGGGTTTCTTGGTTGCCTTGTTTGATCCCGAGTAGGCTGGGGGCATGTTTTGCCTTATCCTTTTGAATAGAGAACCGTGTTAAGAATTTTTTGGTCAGGTCCTCAAAGCTGGAGATTGATCCTGGCGGCAGGTTGTCGAACCACTTCATGGCCGATTTTGTAAGAGTGGTAGGGAAGGCTTTGCATCGAATCGCGTCGGAGGCGTCGACTAGGTACATTCTGCTTCTGAAGTTGCTGAGGTGGTGGCTTGGATCGGTGGTGCCGTCGTAGAGGTCCATATCGGGCGGTTTGAAGTTTCGCGGTACCTTTTCTTTCATGATCTCTTGCGTAAAGGGATCATGATTGCCTTCGGGGGTGGTGCCGCGTTCCGTCCGATTTTTCAGGTTGGCCTCTATCTTTCGTAGTTTTTCTTCTAATTCTCTGCGTTTGCGAGCTTCCCTTCTTAGATCTTGTTCAGTTTCTTTCTGCTTCTTTATGTCTTCTTCGAGCTGTTTCAGCCGGTTTTGCTGCGCTTGTACTGTTTCCAGAATCTCCGAACTCTTTTCTTTTTCGGGATTTTGTGGATCTTTGTCTAGGAGTGATGTCTTGGGCGATTCTGTTTGTTTCCCCCTGGAGTGCGTGGTGATAGAGGGCTGTCCGGCCGTTCTCCGGTGTCAACTTCCTCTTCTTGTTCTGATGTAGCGTGGTTATTGTTGGGAGGGTCGTCCGCCATGGATGACTTCCAGGTTCCCGGCAACGGCGCCAATGTTCCGAGGGTTACCTGAAACGTGCAGCTCGGTCGCCTGGCAAGGCCCGAGGTGGGGGTCTGTGACCCGAGCTTGGTGTGCTGAACGGCGGGGGTTGTACCTGCAATGACACTCCGATGCTTAAGTTAGCATGGGTCCCAGCAGATATCGAGTAGAATTAGAGTATGAGTTATACCTGGGTGCTCCAGTGTATTTATAGTAGTTGGTCGTGATCATCCCTGGATAAGATATTCTTATCTTATCTTATCTTTTGGGAGTTTTATCTTTATCTCTGTGGAACCGCCTTTCCCAGGCCTTTTCGGCCATTAGGTTTTGGGCTTCGCTCCTTTTGATGGGCCTTTTCCTTTGTTGGTCCGAGGTCCGACCTCAGGCGTGGGCCTTTGGGACGACCTCGGACCTTCTGTGGATTAGCCGGGTTAGGAGAGCTCGGTCAGGGTATGAACAGATTTCATGTCGGATTTCCAGATACTCATTCTTTTTGAGCTTGAAAGGGACCTCAGGGATCACCTTCTTCTTTGCCACAACATCATAGAAGTGGTCTTGGTGGCTCTTGGAGATGAATCTCTCCTTCTCCTATGACTCGGAGGTGGAAGCTTTTGCTTTCCCTTTCCCTTTTCTTGAGGAAACTCCGGCCTTAGGTGCCATTGGTAATGGAAAAACAAAAAAAAGCTTATGCTTTTACCACACCAAACTTAAAATTTGCTCGTCCTCGAGCAAGAAGGAAAAGAATAGTAGAAGAAGAAGAAGAGAATATGGTAGAGAGGGAGAGAGTAGGTTCGGCTATATGGGAGAAGAAGGGGTTTGTGTTGTGGGAAATGAAGAAGAATGGGAGGTTATTTATAGGGAGAGGGAGGGTGGTAGTTCGGCCATTTTGGGTGGGAATGGGTGGGAAATTGAATTTGAATTTTATGAGGGTAGGTGGGGTGTATGGGGAAGAGGAGGTTGATGTGAATGGTGAATGGGTTAATTGGGAAGAGGAGTTGAGGTGATTGGTGATGGGTGTTGGGAAGTGTGACATGGAGAATGAGATTTGGATTAGGAGAGTGTGATTAGGATTAAAAGGTAAGGTGGGAATATGGTAGGTGGGGATCCTGTGGGGTCCACAGATCCTGAGGTGAGGATCCTGTGGGGTCCACAGATCCTGAGGTGAAGACAAATACCATTCCTTCACCATATAGGCATGTAAAATGCTTTCATGCATCATTCTGGCGTTCAAACGCCCATTGGTGCATGTTCTGGGCGTTCAACGCCCATGTAATGCATGTTTCTGGCGTTGAACGCCAGTTTCATGCTTGTTCCTGGCGTTCAGCGCCAGTTTGTCCTCTCTGTGCACCATCCTGGCGTTTAACGCCAGGTTGTTGCTTGTTTTGGGCGTTCAGCGCCAGAATGGTGCTCTGTTCTGGCGTTGAACGCCGGCCAGATGCACCTTACTGGCGTTGAACGCCAGTCTGCGCTGCCTCCAGGGTGAAAATTTTTTCTTCTATTTTGACTCTGTTTTTAATTTTTTTGATTTTTTTCGTGACTCCTCATGATCATGTACCTAATAAAACACAAAAATAACAAAGAAACAAAATAAAATAAAATTAGATAAATAAAATTGGGTTGCCTCCCAACAAGTGCTTCTTTAATGTCAATAGCTTGACAGTGGCTCTCATGGAGCCACATGATGATCAGGTCAATTTAGTGTGTAGTCCCAACACCAAACCTAGAGTTTGGATATGGGGTTTGAACACCAAACTTAGAGTTTGGTTGTGGCCTCACAACACCAAACTTAGAGTTTGACTGTGTGGGCTCTTCTTGACTCTGAACTGAGAGAAGCTCTTCATGCTTACTCTCTTTTGTCACAGAGGGATGGCCATGTGCCTGAAACACAAGGTAGTCCCCATTCAATTGAAGGACTAACTCACCTCTGTTGACATCTATCACAGCTCCTGCTGTGGCTAGGAAAGGTCTTCCTAGGATGATGCATTCATCATCTTCCTTCCTAGTGTCTAGGATTATGAAATCAGTAGGGATGTAAAGGCCTTCAACCTTTACTAGCACGTCCTCTACTATTCCATAAGCTTGTCTCATTGACTTGTCTGCCAATTGTAATGAGAACAAGGCAGGTTGTACCTCAATGATCCCCAGCTTCTCCATTACAGAGAGTGGCATTAGATTTATCCCTGACCCCAGATCACATAGAGCTTTTTCAAAGCTCATGGTGCCTATGGTACAAGGTATTAGAAACTTGCCAGGATCTTGTCTCTTTTGAGGTAGAGTTTTCTGAATCCAAGTATCTAGTTCACTACTGAGCAAGGGAGGTTCACTTTCCCAAGTCTCATTACCAAACAGCTTGGCATTCAGCTTCATGATAACTCCTAAATATTGAGCAACTTGCTCTCCAGTCACATCTTCATTCTCTTCAGAGGATGAATATTCTTCAGAGCTCATGAATGGCAGAAGGAGATTTAAAGGGATCTCTATGGTCTCTAGATGAGCCTCAGATTCCTCAGGATCCTTAATAGGAAACTCCTTCTTGCTTGAGGGACGTCCCAGGAGGTCTTCCTCACTAGGATTTTCGTCCTCCTCCTCCCTTGTGCATTCGGCCATTTTGACTATGTCAATGGCCTTGCATTCTCCTTTTGGATTCTCTTCTGTATTGCTTGGGAGAGTACTGGGAGGAGTTTCAATAACTTTCTTACTCAGCTGGCCCACTTGTGCTTACAGATTTCTAATAGAAGATCTTGTTTCATTCATGAAACTAAAAGTGGCCTTTGACAGATCAGAGACTATATTGGCTAAATTAGAATTGCTTTATTCAGAATTCTCTGTCTGTTGCTGAGAAGATGATGGATATGGCTTGCTATTGCCCAGCCTAGTACGTCCACCATTGTTAAAGCCTTGTTGAGGCTTTTGCTGATCCTTCCATGAGAAATTTGGATGATTTCTCCATGATGAGTTATAGGTGTTTCCATAAGGTTCACCCATGTAATTAACCTCTGCCATGGCAGGGTTCTCAGGATCATAAGCTTCTTCAGAAGCTGCCTCTCTAATACTGTTGGATGCATGTTGCAATCCATTCAGATTTTGAGAGATCATGTTGACCTGTTGAGTCAACATTTTGTTCTGAGCCAATATGGCGTTCAGAGCATCAATTTCAAGAACTCCTTTCTTCTGAGGTACCCCATTATTCACGGAATTCCTCTCAGATATGTACATGAACTGGTTGTTTGCAACCATGTCAATGAGTTCTTGAGCCTCTTCAGGCGTTTTCTTCAGGTGAATAGATCCACCTGCAGAATGGTCCAATGACATTTTCGAAAATTCAGAGAGACCATAATAGAATATATCTAATATGGTCCATTCTGAAAACATGTCAGATGGACATCTTTTGGTCAGCTGCTTGTATCTTTCCCAAGCTTCATAGAGGGATTCACCATCTTTTTGTTTGAAGGTTTGAACATCCACTCTTAGCTTGCTCAGCTTTTGAGGAGGAAAGAATTTATCTAAGAATGCAGTGACAAGCTTATCCCATGAGTCCAGGCTATCCTTGGGTTGAGAATCCAACCATACTCTGGCTCTGTCTCTTACAGCAAAAGGGAAAAGCATGAGTCTGTAGACTTCAGGATCAACCCCATTCGTCTTTACAGTCTCACAGATCTGCAAGAACTCAGTTAAAAACTGATAGGGATCTTCAGATGGAAGTCCATAGAACTTGCAGTTTTGTTGCATTAAAGCAACTAGTTGAGGCTTAAGCTCAAAGTTATTGGCTCCAATGGCAGGAATAGAGATGCTTCTTCCATCAAACTTGGACGTTGGCTTTGTGAAGTCACCAAGCATTCTCCTTGCATTATTATTATTATTTTCGGCTGCCATCTCTTTCTCTTGTTCGAAAATTTCTGAAAGGTTACCTTTAGAATAATTATATTTAGCTTCTCTTAATTTTCTCTTCAAAGTCCTTTCAGGTTCTGGATCAGTTTCAACAAGAGTGCCTTTATCCCTGTTCCTGCTCATATGAAAGAGAAGAAAACAAGGAAAGAAAAAGGAATCCTCTATGTCACAGTATAGAGATTTCTTTATGTTAGTAGAAAAAGAAAGAGGTAGAAGAATGAAGAAGAGGGTTCGGATTTTGGTTGAAGAGAGGTGAAGAGAAGTGTTAGTAATTAAATAATTAAATAGAAGAAGAAAAGAGAAGAAAATTCGAAAATAGTTTTGAAAAAGGGTTAGTGATTTTCGAAAATTAGGGATAAAATGTAATTAAAATTTAAGCATGAAACAATTAACTAATTAAAAAGAATTTTCGAAAAAGAGAGAGATATTTTCGAAAATAGAAGAGGGACAAGTAGTTAGGTAGTTTTGAAAAAGATAAGAAACAAACAACAAGTTAGTTAGTTGATTGAAAAAGATTTGAAATCAAAATTGAAAAAGATAAGAAGATAGTAAGTTAGATAAGATATTTTAAAATTAAATTTTGAAAAAGATAAAGTTTTTGAAAAAGATAAGATAAAAAGATAAAAAGATTTGTAAGAAAAAGATATTTTGAAAAAGATTTAATTTTTAAAATTACGTAACTAACAAGAAACTACAAGATAAGATTCTAGAATTTAATTTTTAAAATTGTTTTAGTGCTTGATCTATGCTACTCATGCCTTTGCCAGCATGCCAATAAACATCTTGCATTTAATTGTCATTACATGCACTTGCTATATTTCCATTGATGGACTTTTCACATGTTGTCTAGACCATGTGTTAACGACATCATTCTTTACCGTGCATTGATTATCACCTATATTGTCTCCTCCCTTGCTCTAACCCTTCAATTTAAAAAAACATTTTTTTCTTTTTTAGGATGGCCACCAAGAAAGGAAAAGAGAAAGGTACTTCCAAACCATCAGCAAGGAAAGGAACAAAAAGAGCACTAGCTGAGGAACCACAACCCCATCCCCCTACACATCTTAGCATGCACCGAGGATGGCGTTAGTTACCTTCTTTTCAACACCAATACTCTATTTTCTTTGTTTATTCATTGTTGCATTTGCATATTTGATTGCATGTTTGTTTGATTTTATGCATTTAGTGACTACTTGGTTGAAGTAATATTTTCTTTTTCAAGAAATTTTTATAGTATTTCACTAATTTAAAATCAAAATTTTTTGTGTTAAACTTGTTTGAAGTTGTATTTGGAACATGGTCTTTGAGCCAAAGAACACACAACCCGTGAAATTTTGAGCTTATTTATATGGTTACATTATTTAACCATAATATTCTATTCTTATGTATTTTCTTCTCTATAATTGCAATCTCTACTTTGTTCCATTCTATATGTCCATTATTTAGTGTATTTACATGCTTGCATATGATTGAGGCCATTACTTGTTTTCACTCACTTATCCCAAATAAGCCTACCCTTTTATGTCACCCTTGTTAGCCACTTTGAGCCTTTTTACCCCTTCTTCTATTTTATAACCACATTACTAGCCTTAAGAAGAAAAACAAATTAAAAATCCCAAGTTGAATCTTTGGTTATCTTAAGATAGATATTGTGTATAATTTAAGTATGGGGAATTTTATGGGAACATGGGATGATAGGAAAAAAGGGAATTAAATTGAATAAGTTATTTCAAAATTTGGGAAGCATGCTCATGTGAAATCAAAATAATTAAATTACCATGTGCATTGAAAAAAAAATTTTAAGTAATTAAATAAGGGGATACAAAAAAAAAATATTACCCCAAATGCAAAATAAAAAAAACCAATTCACATGGGACAAAATTCAAAAATAAGTTTGATACATGAGCATGTAATACAAAAGTGAGAAAAATTTGGGTAGCTAGGTAAAGCATTTTAAATTACATAAAGTATGTATATGTTAGGTGAGATCTTAGACTAATCAAGGATTCACTTTGTTAGCTCACTTAACCTTATATATATATATATATATATATATATATATATATATATATATATATATATATATATATCCTTACCTTTACCTCAGCCCCATTACAACCCTGAAAAGACCTCATGATGTTTGCATTGGTATGATAAATATTTGTTGATTGGTTAGATGAAGAATAACGTTTAGAAAGCATGATTAGAGAAGAGTAGAGTGAATTACCCTATACACTTGAGAGATTAGAGTGCATATACACTACCAGTGAGGGTTCAATGCTTGATTCTATGTTCCTTGCTTTCATAAGCTATCTTCTTACAAGTTTACTTGTCTTTTATTGTGTAATTTAAATTAGTGGAATTTGACTCATATTTTGTCTTGGAGGACTTATTTACTTTTAACCAAGTAGGTAGAAATATTTTGCATGTAGTTGCATTCCCATAGATAGGTTGCATTGCATGCTCTCTATCATTCCTCTTCACTCCTTTATAGCTTCTCTTGAGCTTAGCATAAGGACATGCTAATGTTTAAGTGTGGGGAGGTTGATAAACCACTATTTTATGGTTTATCCTGTGCTTAATTGAGTGGTTTTTATCAACTCTTTACCCACCTATTCATACTATTTGCATGGTTTTACAATTCCTTCCCAGAATTTGTGCTATGATTGAAAACATGCTTCTTTGGCCTTAATTTAGCTAATCTTAATCATCTCTTATTACCATTAGATGCCGTGATATGTGAGTTAAGTGATTTTAGGGATTACAGGGCAGGAATGGCTTAGAGGATGGAAAGGAAGAATGCAAAAGTGGAAGGAATACAAAAAGTTGAAGAAATTGCTAAGCTGTCCAGTCTGACCTCTTCGCACTCAAACAGTCATAACCTGAGCTATAGAGATCCAAATGATGCGGTTCCAGTTGCGTTAGAAAGCTAACATTCGGAGCTTCGATTTGATATATAATTAGCTATAGTGGCTGTTCCGAGGGTTACCTGAAACTGTAGCTCGGTCGTCTGACAAGGCCCGAGGTGGGGGGTCTGTGACCCGAGCTTGATGTGTTGAACGGCGGGGGGTGTACCTGCAAAGACACTCCGATGCCTAAGTTAGCATGGGTCCAAGCAGATATCGAGTAGAACCAGAGTATGAGTTATACCTGGGTGCTCCAGTGTATTTATAGTAGTTGGCTGTGATCTTCCCTGGATAAGATATTCTTATCTTATCTTATCTTCTGGGAGTCTTATCTTTATCTTTGTGGAACCGCCTTTCCCAGGCCCTTTCGGCCTTTAGGTTTTGGGCTTAGTTCCTTCTGATGGGCCTTCTTTGGCCTATTTGTCCGAGGTCCGACCTCGGGCTTGAGCCTTGAGGCGAGGTCGGACTCTCGATCAGCTTGCCGAGTTTGGAGAGCTCGGTCAGGGTATGAACAGTGCCCCTGCCTGAGTTCGTCTTTTGGAGAGGTCGAGCTCGGGCATTTAGTAGCTTTTTGAATTTTGAAAACGGTCGTTTCAGCATTTATTTGCTTGTTACCGTTTCTTCCTCGATTTCCGTGCGGCGTTCTGTGGAGGCTTTATTTATTTGCCCCTTTCTTTGTTGTGTGTTCAGCTTCGAAGCTTTTTCTTTTGCGCCGCTGTTCTTGCTGCCGTCGGAGCGTTCGGAGTTCCTATCTGTGCTGCCGTCTTCGCTTTTTGTTGGAGCTCGTCGCCTTTTTTCCTCTCCTTCCAGGTTTGCTTTTTTGCCTTTTATTATGCTCCTTTTCTCTTTTTTCTTCTGTGCCTGGGTTGCCCCGGAAAGAGGCGCCGCCATTTGTTTTGCTTGCATGGGGGGGGCTCTTTCTTTTATTTTCGTTTTTCGGGTTGCCGCTTTAAAAAGAACTTCTTTTTCTTGCTTCTGCTGAATTTGCTTTTGTCTGCATGTCATGTGATTTGTTGGCTTGCTGTCTGTATTTTCTTTGTAGGCCAGATTTTTTTATGTCTCGAAAGGTATTTCAAGCAATGTCGACCAAGATTCCGAGTGGTCTAGGTTGGGTAGATCCTGCCCCTTTAAAGGTTCCGTCTGTTGTGGATTCTGAATATCTGAATAGGTTCCGTAGGGAGTGTAGTATTTGTGAGAATAGGGAGTCTGAGCGTGATTATGAGTTGGTAGCCCCGGAGTCCGAAGAGAGGGTGTGCTTTCCGCCTTTAGAGAGTTCCGAGAAACTATTCTTCTATGCCTACGACTATTTCTTCTCAAAGCTAGGTGTCCGACTTCCCTTTACCGAGTTGGAGTCCGAGGTCCTTTGGTCTTGTAACCTTGCCCCTACACAGCTCCATCCAAACTCTTGGGCGTTTTTAAAGCTTTTCCAACTTTTATGTCAGATTTTGGGTGTCTCTCCTTCTGTTTCTCTTTTTTCGTATCTGTTTGTTCTGACGAAACCAGGGTCGGGTGGGGGGAAGGTGTCTTGGGTCTCCTTTAGGGCAAACGCCGGAAAGAAGTTCTGTACCTTGTATGATGAGTCTTTCCACGATTTCAAGAATTACTATTTCAAAGTCCGGGCTGTGGGAGATGTCCGACCTTTCTTTTTAGATGAGAGTGGGGAGCCTTCTTTCCCTCTTAGTTGGCAAGAGAGTGTAGTGTCGGTCAAGTACACTTTTGAGAGTCTAGATGAAGTGGAACAGGCTTTTGTTGGTGTGTTGAGCAGTCTATGGGGTCGGGCACCTCACTTGGATACGAAGAAAATGTTGGGAGATCCAAGCCTTCTCCGTTCCGAGTTAGGTAGTTCCCGACCTCCTTTTGAGATTTTATTTTCGTGTTTTGGCTTTCGTTTTGGTTTTCTGTTTCGTGATAGTCTCCTTCTTTTGTTTCTGCAGAGATGTCTTCTCAGGCTGATTCCATGAAGTTTCTTCGTCGGGCGAAGAAGTCTGCGGCCGCTCGGAATGTTGAGGCCGAGGCTTCTGCCCGACCTTCTCCACAGAAGACTACCACAGGTCCCCAGACTCGGTCGAAGACCATTCCAACCCCTCAGTTCCGGGCTGTAGCTCAGGATCCTCCGTCCTCCGGACCCGGTCAGCTTTCTCCGAGCTCGACCTCGGGTCCTCCCCCCAAGAAGCAGAAGACCGCCCAAGAGATTCCCGGCTTTAATGACAAGGATTTTGACGCTCTTAGTTGGGTTGAGCAGCACATTCTCCCCCAAAGCTATATTTCTACTGATGATGCGTCTATGGAGCATCACTTTCAGTACATGGCGCGGAGCTGTGTTCGGATGGCTAGCCTTCATGCCGCTATTGCCCGTGAGTTCAAGAAAGCTCCTCTCGGGGAGACCAGCTCCCGACTTGAGAAGGCCCGTTCCGAGCTTGACAAGATTAGTCAGCTGAAGGATGCCAGGATTGCCGAGCTGGAGGAGTCTTTGGAGGATGAAAAGACTAAGGCTACCGCGGCTGTGGCGGCGGCGAAGGCGTCTGAGGAAACGGCGAGGGTGGCGACGGAGAATTATTCTAAGCTGCATGCTGAGCTTCAGGAGACGAAGGAGAAGCTGCAGTCGGCTCGGGATGATTACTATGAGCTGGAGGATAATGTGGCCAAGGGTATGGATGCTATGTTTGCAAACTTAAGGGATCAGGTCCGGGTTCTTGCTCCCGACCTGAATTTGACCCTATTCAGCACTGATAACATAGTTGTGGAGGGAAAGATTGTTCCAGCTCCTGCCGAGGATGAGGTCCCGGTGTCCGATCCCCAGGCTCCAGTGTCTGATCCCGAGGTGCTGGTTGAGAACCCGCCCTCACCTTTGGCTGTGGATAGGTCGGGTGTGGAGGTTTCAAGTCGGGATGACGGTGCTGTCGATGCAGTCCCAGTTTCTGTTTTTGATGCTGAGACTGGAAAGTATTCCATTGGTCCTCAGTGATCTTTTGTTTTCTGCTCTTTTGCCCGACCTGTGGGCTTATGTTTTTCGCCAACACTTTTGAACATTTATTTTAGCTACTCTGTAGCTTTATTATGCCATGTTTGTGTTTTTGCTTTCTCGTATTCGCTTTCGTGCTTTTTAGTTGTTTTTGGATAACAACTTTTAGCTAGCGATTTTGATGTCTCGTACTCGCTTTTTGCTTTTTAGTTGTTTTTGGATAACAACTTTTAGCTTAGCGGTTTGATGTCTCGTACTCGCTTTTTTGCTTTTTAGTTGTTTTTGGATAACAACTTTTAGCTAGCGGTTTGATGTCTCGTACTCGCTTTTTTGCTTTTTAGTTGTTTTTGGATAACAACTTTTAGCTTAGCGGTTTGATGTCTTGTACTCGCTTTTTTTGCTTTTTAGTTGTTTTTGGATAACAACTTTTAGCTAGCGGTTTGATGTCTTGTACTCGCTTTTTTGCTTTTTAGTTGTTTTTGGATAACAACTTTTAGCTAGCGGTTTGATGTCTCGTACTCGCTTTTTGCTTTTTAGTTGTTTTTGGATAACAACTTTTAGCTTAGCGGTTTGATGTCTTGTACTCGCTTTTTTTGCTTTTTAGTTGTTTTTGGATAACAACTTTTAGCTAGCGGTTTGATGTCTTGTACTCGCTTTTTTGCTTTTTAGTTGTTTTTGGATAACAACTTTTAGCTAGCGGTTTGATGTCTTGTACTCGCTTTTTTGCTTTTTAGTTGTTTTTGGATAACAACTTTTAGCTAGCGGTTTGATGTCTTGTACTCGCTTTTTTGCTTTTTAGTTGTTTTTGGATAACAACTTTTAGCTAGCGGTTTGATGTCTTGTACTCGCTTTTTTGCTTTTTAGTTTTTTGGATAACAACTTTTAGCTAGCGATTTCTGGTACTCGCTTTTTTGCTTTTTAGTTGTTCTTCGGGTAACAACTTTTAGCTAGCGATTTTGCTTCTCGTTCCCGCTTTTTGCTTTTTAGTTGTTTTTTGGTCAACAACTTTTAGCTAGCGTTTTCTCGAGGTCTTAGTTCTGTGCCGTTTTAGGGCTTTCTTTCTTGGGTCCGAGTTTGTTCTCGGACCTCGGGATCCTTTAGTACCTCCTTTAATTAGGTCCGACTTCGTGGTTTGGTCGGCCTTTTTAAGTTATTTTTGTAACGTCTTTTTGTTCGGCTTTTCCAGCCGTTTTAGAGTTACTTTTATAACTTCTCACATTAATTTGAACCTCGTCGCTTCATCTTTGCCGGCCTTGTATGGCCTTTGGCAAATGATTTTTGCGTTTTGTCGAGCATAAATTAATGCGCCTTGGCGGGGTACTTTTTAGGATATGCTTCATAACGAGAAAGAGAAAATAAAGAAATTTGGTTAGTATTAAAGGAAAATATGTACAAAGTTTTTACCCTTTTTTACTAGGTCGGGTGTCCTACTTAACCGGGTGGCTCATTAAAAAACCCTCGTGGGGAAAAAGAGTACACCTCGGGTTAAGTTTACTCTAGCTGTAGTACCGTCTTAGGTTACAGGCGTGCCAGGCTCTGGGCAGCTCCTTGCCTTCTAGGTCGGAGATCTTGTAGTAGCCTGTCCCTAAGACTTCTGTTACCTTGTATGGCCCCTTCCAATTCGCAGCTAGCTTTCCTTCTCCCGATTTTTGTGTTCCGATGTCGTTTCGGATTAGAATCAGGTCGTGAGTGGAGAAGCTTCGTTTTATCACCTTTTGGTTGTATCTGAGGGCCGTTCGTCGTTTTAAGGCTTCTTCTTTGATCCGGGCTCTTTCTCGGACCTCGGGTAGGAGGTCGAGCTCTTCCTTTTGTGCCCGAGGATTGTTTTCTTCGTTGTAGAAGATGGTTCTGGGTGATCCCTCATCTATTTCGACGGGAATCATTGCCTCCATTCCGTAGGCTAGTCGGAATGGGGATTCTCCCGTTGTAGAGTGCGGGGTTGTCCGATATGCCCATAATACCTGGGGGAGTTCGTCGGCCCATGCCCCTTTGGCTTCTTGGAGTCTTCGTTTCAATCCAGCCAAGATGACTTTATTTGCAGCCTCTGCTTGTCCATTGGCTTGTGGGTGCTCGACCGATGTGAACTGCTGTTTGATTTTCAGCTCGGACACCAAGTTCTGAAAACTTGTGTCTGTGAACTGTGTTCCATTGTCTGTTGTGATGGAATAGGGGACTCCGAACCTCGTGACAATGTTTTTGTATAGGAATTTACGGCTTTTCTGAGCCGTAATGGTGGCTAAGGGTTCGGCTTCGATCCACTTTGTAAAGTAGTCGACCCCTACTATGAGGTATTTGACCTGCCCCGGGCCTTGTGGAAACGGGCCGAGTAGGTCGAGTCCCCATTTCGCGAAGGGCCACGGTGCTGTGATGCTTATGAGGTCTTCGGGCGGTGCTTTGTGAAAATTGGCGTGTTTTTGGCAGGGGGGACATATTTTCACAAAGTCCGCCGCGTCTCTTTGTATGGTTGGCCAGTAGAACCCGGCTCTGACTATTTTCTTGGATAGGGCCCGAGCTCCGAGGTGGTTCCCACACATTCCTTTGTGGACTTCTTCGAGGACGCTTTTTGTTTCTGAGGTCGGGACGCACCTTAGGAGGGGATTTGCGAATCCTCTTCTGTATAACACGTCGTGGATTAGCGTGTAATTCTGGGCGTCCTTTGTAAGCCTTTTAGCTTCTCTTTTTTCAGCGGGGAGAGTTCCCGACTTTAGGTAGTTGAGTATGGGGGTCATCCATCCTTGTTGTTGGTCGGATATGTTCAGTATTTCTTCCTCTCTTAGTACGGACGGAGATTGTAGAGTTTCTTGGAGGAGACTTCTATTGTTTCCTCCGGGCTTGGTGCTAGCAAGTTTTGAGAGGGCGTCGGCTCGGGCATTTTGCTCCCGGGGTATGTGCTGGATTCGTATTTCCGGGAAGTGCTGCAATTGTGCCTGTGTTTGGTCCAGGTATTTTTTCATAGTAGGATCTTTGGCCTGGTAACTTCCATTTACTTGTGATGTGACGACCTGGGAGTCGCTGAAAATTGTGATCCTCTCTGCTCCGACCTCTTTGGCTAGCTTTAGTCCTGTTAGTAGGGCCTCGTACTCGGCTTGGTTATTTGAGGCCTGGAACTCGAATTTTAGGGATAGCTCTATCCGTGTTCCTTGATCGCTTTCGAGTATGACACCGGCTCCGCTCCCTGCCTTATTTGAGGACCCGTCGACATATAAATTCCATGAGAGTGGGGTCCCTGGGGTCTCGGTGTATTCTGCTACGAAGTCGGCTAGATACTGGGACTTTATGGCAGTTCGGGCTTCGTAGTGGAGGTCGAACTCAGACAGCTCCACCGCCCATTGTAGGATTCGTCCTGCCATGTCTGTCTTTTGTAGGATGTGTCTCATCGGTTGGTTTGTCCGGACTTTGATGGTGCGGGCTTGAAAGTAGGGACGGAGCCTTCGAGCTGTGAAGACTAGCGCGTAGGCGAATTTCTCTATTTTCTGATAGTTTAATTCAGCTCCTTGCAGCGCCTTGCTTACGAAATATACGGGGTGTTGCCCCTGGTCGTTTTCTCGTATTAGTGCCGAAGCGACTGCCCGATGTCCGACCGAGAGGTATAGTACGAGTTCTTCTCCTTTTAGAGGTCGGGTTAGGATTGGTGGCTGCCCGAGGAATTCTTTGAATTCTTGGAAGGCCTTTTCGCACTCCGGGGTCCACGAGAAGGGTTTCCCTTTCTTTAGGAGTGAGTAGAGAGGTAGTGACCTTATTGCTGATCCTGCCAAGAATCTTGATAGGGCGGCTAATCTTCCGTTCAGTTGTTGTACCTCTTTGACACACGTCGGGCTCTTCATATTGAGTATCGCTTGGCATTTGTCCGGGTTTGCTTCGATGCCTCTTTGAGTCAGCATGAAGCCTAAGAACTTTCCGGCTTCTGCGGCGAAGGTGCACTTTGTCGGATTAAGCCTCATATTGTGTTTTCTGAGGGTACCGAAGATACTACTGAGGTCGGCCACCAAGTTTTTGTCTTCTTGTGTCTTTACTAGCATGTCGTCGACGTATACCTCTAGCTGTAGCCCGATGTGTTCTGAGAACACTTTGTTCATTAGTCTCTGGTATGTTGCCCCTGCGTTCTTCAGCCCGAAGGGCATTACTATGTAGCAGTAGTTTGCCTTTGGGGTTATGAACGAGGTCTTTTCTTGGTCGGGTCCATACATCGGGATTTGATTATATCCTGAGTACGCATCCATGAAGGAGAGGTATCTGTAGCCCGAAGCTGCGTCGACTAAAGCGTCGATGTTTGGTAGTGGATATGGGTCTTTAGGACAAGCTTTGTTGAGGTCTGTGTAGTCGACGCACATCCTCCACTTTCCATTGGGCTTTTTACCAGAACTACGTTTGCGAGCCATAGGGGGTACTTTACCTCCCTAATAAACCCTGCATCTAGTAGTGCTTGTACCTGTTCCTCTATTGCCTGCATGCGTTCGGGCCCGAGTTTCCTTCGCCTTTGTTGGACAGGTCGGGATCCCTGATACACTGATAGTTTGTGGCACATTAGGTCGGGGCTTATGCCTGGCATATCGGAGGCTTTCCAGGCGAAGAGATCGGAATTCTCCCTTAAGAGGTTTGTGAGCTCCTTTTTTAGGCCTGCCTCGAGGTTTGCCCCTATGTTTGTTACTTTCTCGGGTGTGTTCCCGATTTGGACCTTCTCGGTTTCCCCTTCTGGCTGTGGCCGAAGATCTTCTCGGGTTTGGACTCGCCCGAGTTCTATGGTGTTGACCTCTTTCCCTTTTAGGCTCAGACTTTCGTTGTAGCATCGCCGTGCTTGCTTTTGGTCGCCTTTTAGGGTAGCGATTCCCTTTGCGGTAGGAAACTTCATGCAGAGGTGTGGGGTCGAGACTATAGCCGCTAGTCTGTTGAGGGTTGGTCGTCCGATGAGGGCATTGTATGCTGAAGTGACGTCGACCACAATGTAGTCGATGTTTAATGTTTTGGTTTGCTCGCCTTTTCCAAAGGTGGTGTGTAACGAGATGTATCCCAGGGGTCGAATTGGGGTATCTCCTAGTCCAAATAGGTCGGTGGGATAGGCTTTTAGCTCTTTTTCTTCGAGTCCGAGCTTGTCGAAGGCCTCTTTGAACAGGATATCTGCCGAGCTTCCTTGGTCGATCAGGGTTTGATGTAAGTTGGCGTTGGCTAGGATGATGGTGATCACCATAGGGTCGTCGTGTCCGGGTATTATACCAAGAGCATCTTCTCGGGTAAACGAGATAGTAGGTAACTCGGGCAAGGGGTTGTCTTCTCGGGCATGGTAGACTTCTTTGAGGTGTCTCTTTCGTGAGGATCTGGATGTCCCTCCACCTGCAAAACCTCCGTTTATCATGTGTATGTGCCTTTCAGGGGTTTGTGGGGTTGGTTCGGTCCGATCTTCGTTGTCTCTCCGCCTTCTCTTTCTGGTTTCTTCATCTTTCTCAGCTATGTATCTGTCGAGTTTTCCTTCTCTAGCTAGCTTTTCTATAACATTCTTCAGGTCGTGGCAGTCGTTAGTAGAATGACCGTAGAGTCTATGATATTCACAGTATTCGGACCGATCCCTTCCCGCTCTTTTGTGCTTCAGAGGTTTGGGTGGTGGGATCTTTTCGGTGTGGTACACTTCTCTGTAGACGTCTACCAGAGAGACTCGGAGGGGGGTGTAGCTGTGGTATTTCCTTGGCTTGTCCGAGCTGGACTCTTCCTTCTTTTTCTGATCCCGATCTCGATCTCGGGGCGGGTAGGTTGACTCCTTCCTGGAAGGTTCTCTCAGTCGTGAGGTTTCTTCCATGTTGATATATTTTTCCGCTCGCTCCTGCACTTCGTACAAGGAGGTCGGGTATCTTTTGGATAGGGATTGGCTAAACGGTCCTTCTCTTAGGCCGTTTGCTAGTCCCATGATGGCTGCTTCTGTGGACAAGTGTTGTATGTCCAGGCAGGCTTTGTTGAATCGCTCCATGTACTCTCTGAGAGTTTCTTGGTTGCTTTGTTTGATCCCGAGTAGGCTGGGGGCGTGTTTTGCCTTGTCCTTTTGAATGGAGAACCTTGTTAGGAATTTTTTGGTCAGGTCTTCAAAGCTGGAGATTGATCCTGGCGGTAAGCTGTCGAACCACTTCATGGCTGACTTGGTGAGAGTGGTGGGGAAGGCTTTGCACCGAATTGCGTCGGATGCGTCGACTAAGTACATTCTGCTCCTGAAGTTGCTGAGGTGGTGACTTGGATCGGTGGTGCCGTCGTAGAGGTCCATATCTGGTGGCTTGAAGTTTCGCGGTACCTTCTCCTTCATGATCTCTTGTGTGAAGGGATCATGATTACTTTCGGGAGTGGTGCCGCGTGTTGTCCGATCTTTCAGATTGGCTTCTATCTTTCGTAGTTTTTCTTCTAATTCTCTGCGTTTGCGAGCCTCCCTTCTTAGATCCTGTTCAGTCTCTTTCTGCTTTTTTATGTCCTCTTCGAGTTGTCTCAGCCGGCTTTGTTGTGCCCGGACTGTCTCCAGAATCTCTGAACTCTTTTCCCTTCCAGGATTTTGTGGATCCTTGTTAGGGAGTGCACCTTTTGGATGATTCTGTTTGTTTCCCCCTGGAGTGTGTGGTGATAGAGGGCGGTCTGGTCGTTCTCCGGTGTCAACTTCCTCTTCTTGTTCTGATGTAGGATGGTCATTGTTGGGAGAGTCGTCCGCCATGGTAAAGGGATGACTTCCAGGTCCCCGGCAACGGCGCCAATGTTCCGAGGGTTACCTGAAACTGTAGCTCGGTCGTCTGACAAGGCCCGAGGTGGGGGGTCTGTGACCCGAGCTTGATGTGTTGAACGGCGGGGGGTGTACCTGCAAAGACACTCCGATGCCTAAGTTAGCATGGGTCCAAGCAGATATCGAGTAGAACCAGAGTATGAGTTATACCTGGGTGCTCCAGTGTATTTATAGTAGTTGGCTGTGATCTTCCCTGGATAAGATATTCTTATCTTATCTTATCTTCTGGGAGTCTTATCTTTATCTTTGTGGAACCGCCTTTCCCAGGCCCTTTCGGCCTTTAGGTTTTGGGCTTAGTTCCTTCTGATGGGCCTTCTTTGGCCTATTTGTCCGAGGTCCGACCTCGGGCTTGAGCCTTGAGGCGAGGTCGGACTCTCGATCAGCTTGCCGAGTTTGGAGAGCTCGGTCAGGGTATGAACAGTGGCCATACAGAAAAGCAACGCGCACGCGTGAATCACGCGGATGCGTTGTTCTGCAGAAATTCCAGTGACCTGCACGTGTTTGATTTCGGTCCGAGCGATTTCTGAGCTATTTTCGGCCCAGTTTCAAGCCCAGAAAAGACCGATTAAAGGCTGCAAAGTGGAGGAATGAAGGGGGACGATAGATAATTCACTTTTCATAATTTAGATGCAATTTTTAGAGAGAGAGGTTCTCTCCTCTCTCTTAGGATTTAGGATTAAGATTCCTCTTAAAGGATTTAGGATTTCAACTTCTTCTCAGGTTCAATGTTCCTTTTATTTATTTTACCAATTTAGTTTATGAACTCTTTATGTTTAGATTGATTTTCTTTACTTAATGCAATTTGAGGTATTTCAGATTTATGATTGCTCTCTTTTATTTATGATATAAATAATTTGGATTTTTCCCTTTTGGCTTTGGTTGAGTCATTGGAGACACTTAAGTTATCAAACTCATTGTTGACTGAAAATTGGAATTTTTCAAGAATTAGTTCGAATTCCAATAACTCTAGCCTTTCCCAAGGAAAGACTAGGACCTGAGGAATCAAAATTAATTCATCCACTTAACTTACCTTCATAGTTAGAGGTTAACAAAGTGGGAGGAAAATCTAATTCTCATCACCATTGATAAGGATAACTAGGATAGGACTTCAAATTTTTATACCTTGCCAAGAGATTTTATAATTATTAATTTATTTTCCTTTCTATTTAAATTACTTGTTCTCTATTTCAAAAACCCAAAATAAAATATATCTTTTTTCTTAACCAATAATAAATCATACTTCCTTGAAATTCCTTGAGAAGACGACCCGAGGTTTGAATACTTCGGTTATTTATTTTTATTGGGTTTGTTACTTGTGACAACCAAAACTTTTGTACGAAAGAATTTTTTGTTGGTTTAGAAACTATACTTACAACGCGATTATATTTGTGAATTTCTTTACCGATAGAAATCCGATCGTCACACCCTAACTATCTTTTCCAAAAAGGAGGCTCTGATGGATTACAATGGGCGTGTCACGCCGAAACCCAGGCATGGCATGCCAGTTACGTTTTCCAGAGAAGGAACTCCAAGCTTTACTATGGGTGTGGCACGCCATTGCTGAGCGTGGCATGCCAGGAACTCTGACTAGAGAAGGACCCTTGAAGATTCACAAGGGGCGTTGAACGCCAACCCTATCATCCACAATGGGCGTGGCACGCCAAGTCGAAGGCATGGCATGCCAGGTCGAAGGCGTGGCATGCCAGGTCGAAGGCGTGGCACGCCAGCGTAACTAAGCAGAGGCGATTGGAAGAAACACCACTATAGGAGTGCCACTTGAGACTTAAGGCATGGTATGCCCAGTCAGAGAACCAATGTGCATGCCACTTGGTACTAGCGGCGTGGCACGCCAAGCTTGTGAGCCCTCAACACCACTATGGGTGTTCCACTTGAGTCTGAGCATGGCACACCAGTTTATTTGACCAGAGAGGGTAAGTAAAGCTCCAACAAAGGCGTGGCACGCCAGTTCGAAGGCATGGCACGCCAGTTCAACATTCCAGAGAAGGAGGTACAAGGCCTCATTGAAGGCGTGCCACTTGAAACTTAAGGCATGGCAGGCCAGCTTTGCTCGTATCATGGGCGTGCCACTTGAATCATGGGCATGGCACGCCAGCTACTGGACCAGAAGGCTAATCATACATTATCAAGGGCGTGGCACCCGAGACTTGGGCATGGTACGCCAATTCAACCTTCCATAGAAGAGAATGAAGGCCTTATCAAGGGTGTGGCACGCCAGACCTAAGCGTGGCACGCAAGTTCAACCTTCCAGAGAAGAGAAATGAAGGCCTTATTGAAGGCGTGGCACACCAGACCAGGGCGTGGCACGCAAGTATAGTTGACCAGAGAAGAAAGATGAAGAGTTCAACAAGAGCGTGGTACGCCAGTTATATGGTCCAAAAGAGAAGAATGAGAGCTTTACTGAGGGAGTGGCACGCCAGCTCTGTGCGTGCCACGCTAAGTTCAGGTTACCAGAGAGGAAGAAGAGAGATGTCACTGGGGCGTGCCACTTGAGTCCAAGGCGTGGCACGCCATGCTAGCTGAAGAAAGGAGGCGTGCCACTTTGAAGCCAGGCGTGGCACGCCAAGCCGTGCTAATGAGCTGGGCATGGCGCGCCACTGACACGCCGCTCACACGCCAGATGCTTGGGTTTTACTCTTACACTTCACTTCATCTTCTTCCATCTCTTGTACTTTTCTCTAAGCTATGAGTAGCTAAACTCCCTCTAATTGGGAGATGGAGCTCTCTTGTACTTGAGGGATTAATGATAATGAATTACTTCTTCCTTTCATCTCTCTTTGATTTGCTAGAAGGAATTTCATTTCTCAAGTTTAGTGTTCAATCATCTTGGGAAAGAGGTTGGATGCAAATTGGGTTTCATGGAAACCTTGGAAAAGGAAACATGAAACCATTCTTGAAATCTCTTCTCACACTTGAGTAGATCTGGGTTTTAGGATTGCATATGGTGACATGAAATCCACCCACTAATTGGATCTATGAGGATGTATGGTATAATCAGGGACCAAGCCTATCTCTCTTCATGAGCAATTAGACCAAGGAATTGGCTGATTATCAAGATTTGAGAGATTGAATCACCAAGGAATTGGGGTTTAATCAATCATGATTGCCAAGAGGTCAATGAGTTGCATGATTGAAGATGAGATGATCTAGATTTAATCTAAAGAGATCAACATCTCCTGATCCTAATGAATTTTCCCTATTCTTATCTTTCCTATTCTTTATAGCTTTCTTTAATTTCTGCTATTCCCCATTTCCCATTTACAATTCAGTCATTTATGTTTCAAAACTTTACTTTTATGCTCTTTATGTTTTCGCACTTTACTGCTTTCCTTTATCTTTAAGTCATTTATCATTTTGTCATTTAGAATTCTGCACTCAACAACTTCTCTTAATTAGCTTGACTAAACAACCCAGTAACTAAAGTTGCGCAGTCGATCAATCTCTGTGGGATTCGACCTCACTCTATTGTGATTTATTAGTTGACGATAAATTTGGTATACTTCCCAAAGACGGAATCATTATATTCATTACAGTGATATAGTGAAAATCCAGTCATCACATATAATCCTGTTGACCGTGGGTTACTAAGGTTTCTGTGGTGTTAAGGCTAGAGTATGAGAAGCAGCGTTCCCTGATCTGGAAGATCCGACCTTGTCTGTGGCATTTTGAGTAGGATCGTGAAGGGGAGTGGATTGCTTAGGTCTTCACCTTCGACTATAGTGGAAAGCCATGAGTTAACTTGATGAGGATGCTACATGAGTTGCTCGGATATGGTGGATTGCTATGGTTTAGAAGAGAGTAACTTGATGAGGGTGCTACATGAGTTAGTCAATTACGGCTGCCATTGAATGAGTCATTCATTTTTGAAGTAGAAAGTAAGAAAAGTTAATCTGGAAAGAATACGTATCTCCGAAGTTTTAAATAAATATCCATCACTGCTTTTACACTAATATGGTATTTCGTCCTTTACTATTTCGTTTATGCTTTCAAACAAACAACCATCTTTTCTAATCCCCTGACTAAGATTTACAAGATAGCCATTGTTTGCTCAATCCGACAATCTCCGTGGGATTCAACCCTCACTCACCTGAGGTATTACTTAGACAACCCGGTGCACTTGCCGATTCAATTGTGTGCAGTTCAATTTCGCGCACCAAGTTTTTGGCACCATTGCTGGGGATTGTTCGAGTTTGACAAACTACCAGACTATATTGTTGCTTAGATTAGGTATTCTTTAAGGTTTAGTTACTCTTTTGATTTTGTCTTTTGTTCTCTTTTGAAAAAATTTTTCAGAACCTTTTCTTTTCTTTAGTAATCTTTGTCTTTTGTTTGAGTCTTGTGTCAATTTTTAAGTTTGGTGTCCCCCTTGTTTTCTTAAAAATTTCGAAAATTGTTCTTGAGTGTTCTTCATCGTGTTCAAATTGTTCTTGGTTATTTTTCTTGTTTGATTTCAGAAATTTTAAGTTTGGTGTCTTTTGGTGTTTTTCTTTCAAATTTTCGAAAATTGGTGTCCTTGGATCTTAAATTTTAAGTTTCATGTCTCTTAGTTGTTTTTCTTTTTCCTTAAAATTCAAGAATAAAAAAATTCTTTTATCTTTCTTTAATTTTTTGAAAATCTTGGCTAACTTTTCCTATCTTGATTTAAAAATTTTAAGTTTGGTGTTTTCTTGCTAGTAAAGTTTAAATTTTGAATTTCAAATCTTATCATTTCAAATCTTTATCTTATCTTTTTACTTTAATTTCAAATCTTAAAATTCAATTTCAAAATTCAAAATTTAAAATTCAAATTTCAAATTTCAAAATCAAATCTTTTTCAAAAATCAAATTTCAAATCTTATGTTTTCAAATCTTTTTCAAGTCTTTATCATAACTTCTTGCTTTAAGTCCTTCCTATCTTATCTTCTTTTCAAATTTAAAAGTTTTAAATTCCAAGCCTTTACTTTCTTTTGAAATTAAATTTCAAAATCAAATCTTTTAATTTGTTTTCAATTCTTGTTTATTAGTTTGTTAATTATTTTACCTTATTCTCTTTCTATTTCCTTTTTCTTTCTTCTTTTTTTTTTCAAAACATCCTAACTACTTTCTCTCTCACCTATTTTCGAAAACCACAATTAATTTTGAAATCTTCCTAGTTATTTAGTTATCTTAGCCTCTAATTTATTTCCTTCTTTCCAAATTATTTAAATAAATAAAGTAAAAACAAAAATATTTTACTTCTAGTTTCCCTTTTTACTTCTAATTTTCGAATTCTATTTCTCTCGCTACCTCCATTCTTCTTGTCTTCTCAAGACATCTCACTGGAAGTGCTCTATACCCTGATATAGAGACACCTACCTTCCCGTTTCCCTGTTTCTTACCTGAGTGTACCGAAACAGGAAGAGTTCACCATGGACCCAAATGGGAATGAACAGTTCAAAAGAACTTTGGGATACTATACGGCCCGAACTCCACACTTCTATGGAAGAAGTATCAGTATACCCCCCATCAGGGCAAGCAATTTTGCGCTAAACCCTCAGTTAATCACTCTGGTGCAGCAAAACTGCCAGTATTATGGACTTTCACAGGAAGAACCTTCTGAATTCTTGGCAAATTTCTTACAGATTGCTGACACAATGCACACTGAAGGAGTGGATCAGGATGTCTACAGATTGCTACTCTTTCTCTTTGCTATGAGAGGCCAAGCAAAAAGGTGGTTGGATAACCAACCCAAATCTAATTTGAAAACTTGGAGGCAACTAGTAGACAAGTTTGTGAATCAATAATTCCCTCCAAGGAAGTACAAACCCCTAAAATCTATAAACTGAAGTATTTAAACCTCGGGTCGTCTCTCAAAGGACTTGCAGGGTAGTGTTCTTGTTATTGGTTATGGATTTATTTATTTTGGGGTTTTAAAAGAGAAACATGAATAGTAAATGGAAATGAAATTTTATTAACAAAATGGTCTTGGTAAGATTTGATAGTCAAGGATCTCTATCATTATTACTAGCCACAATTATGATAGTTGCAAGGATCAATCTCACTAAGTCATCCTCTAACTAGTAGCAAGGGAAAGTCAGATGAGTTATATCGATCCAAATCCATAAATCTTAGTTTCCACTAATTGAATTAATAAAGGCTAGAGTCAATGGCTATCAACTATCAATCACTTGGACATTAGTAACCCAAGGAATCCTAAGTTATCTTCCCAAGCCAAGAACATAAAATTCTATTCTAACATCCTCCCAATCATTTCATCAAACACTTGGAAGGTACAAAAGAAAAGTATAGTAAATCACAACAAGAATGAATTCTAACAACAATTGAATGCAAAGAATTATCAACAACAATCAAGGAAATCACAATTATCATGAATTACCTCAAATTGCATTATTGAAAGAAAACAAGAGAACAAAAATATATCCACAACAAAGTAAAGAATTATAATGATTGAAGTACAAAACTAGAGAGAGGGAGAAGAGAGGAGTAAGAATTGATAAAGAAATAATAACTCAAAGCATGAATTAAACCTAGATCTAAGAGGAGAGATTAACCTAAACGTAATCCTAATTCTAGAGAGAAGTGAGAGATTCTCTCTCTAGAAACTACCTCTAAACTAATCCTAATGTGAATGAATGAAAGATAGATGATAGAATGATAGAATGATGCCTCCGCCTTTAATCGTTGGTCCTTTAAAGCACTTTGGCGCCAAAATTGGTTGTAACTCGGCTCCACAGCTTCCCAGAAATCGCTGGGCATGAGTTCTATTTAAAAATCACGTAAGACCTTCGGACCGTGCGCGTCCCTGGCTGATTTCCCGAGGTGCGCGCGAGCGCCTTGTGCGCGTGCGCATCCTTGGCCGAGATCAACTCTTTGGCTTTTTGTGCTTCTCTCCACTTGCATGCTTCCTTCCTTGCTCCTTTGATCCATTCCAAGCCTATTTCATCCTGAGATTACTAGCAAACACATCAAGGCATCTTATGGAATCAAGGATGAATTAAAATTACCAAATTAAAGGCTTAAAAAGCATGTTTTTACATTCAAGCACAAATACGGGAGAGATCACAAAATCATGCTAATTCATTGGCTAAATATGAGAAAAGGTTAGCAAAATACTCTAAATTCAACACAAGATAAACCCTAAAAACGGGGTTTATCATGCGTACGCACATGTCCCAGCACGTAACTCAATTAATAGAAATCGTTGGGGGCGATTCTGGGCCTCCAAAGCCAAGTTTTTGGACTTTTTGAAGCTGATTCTTCCTATATTTAAGAGGGCCTTACTCCATGTGAAAGGGGAGGAGAAATTAGGGTTAGTTTAGCATTATGTAGGTTGTTTTCTAGAGAGAGAAGCTCCCCCATCTCTCTAGAAATTAGGGTTCTTAGTTTATTTTCTTTGTAATTTTCCTTTTTAATTATTGTCTTCTTATAGTTTCCTCTACCTTTCTTTATTTTATTGTCTTAATTCCCTTACGTTATCTTGTTAATCTCTCATTTTTTTTGCTTTTTATGTTTATGAACATTCTTGTTATTTCAATTTACATTTAATGCAATTTATGTTTTCATGTCATTTATTGCTTTATTGAGTTGCTATCTTTATTTTCCTTGCTTTTGGTAGTTGTAGCATTTATTATTTCTTGTCATTTACCATGCTTTATTCTCATGCCTCCTAAGTGTTTGATAAAATGCTTGGGTTGGTTTTAACCTAGTTTTCACACTCTTGGTTGGGAAATTGTGTTGTTTGGGTGAACATGAGTGGTGGATGTCCATTCCACATTGTGTGAGGGTTGTTAATTAATTTGGTTTCCCTTGACTCTAAGTGACCCATAAATAGTGTTGACTTAGGACTTAGGAATTGAAATTAATTATGCCTAGTTGACTTATCCTCGATGTAGGGTTGACTAATTAGGATTAATCCACACACAATTACCATGTTTGTGGTCCACAACTATGATAGCAAGCCCTAATTACCCAATTCTCACAAAGAGCCCTTTTTGCTATTTATTTCTCTTTTATCACTTTAATTGCTTTTCCTTTAATTTCTTGCATGCTTATTTACATTCCTTGCCTCTCTTGCATTCTCAATCGCCCATTCCACTCATAGGTAATAACATGACACTTAATTGCGACTCCGAGGGAAGACGACCCAGGACTTAAAACTCCTGGTTATTTGGTTTGAATTGTGACATCCTTTGGATTAACATTTGATTATGAGAATTCGTTGTTTGTTTGGACTATGCTACTAACGAATTGATTCTTGTTTTGATTGATTCTAAACTGGCAAGAATTCTCTTGTCAAATTTGGCGCCGTTGCCGGGGAGTTGCAATGGTGTTATTTTTGGCTATTGTAAATATGTTAATAAGTAAATAGCTTATTTTTTGGTGATTATGAATATGTTAATATGTGAAGATGTAAATAGTTTATTTTTTATTGATTGCTTATTTTTGCTGGTTTAGGAGTTCATTTTATTTGTTTTTCTTACCTTTGGTTTCTATTTTCTTTTTATCCTATGAATTCTCACCCATTGCATTGTGAGTTTTGCTGCTATTGTGTTATAGGCATTGGGAGTTTCAAATGCTTGTTACCTAAAGGAATTTACAACAAGATTTGGGTGTACAAGCTTTGGAATATTAAAACCCTTGGAAAATACAAGCTTGGGTGGGATTTCAAAGAGGTTTGATGAGAGCTCTCCACAAGTCCAACTTAAGGACATTAAACCAGAGTGTTAGGTGGGAGACACCCCACCATGGTAACATCTTTCTTACCCTTTCTCTTTGTTTATAGTCTTGGTTTATTGCATTTTTGTTTATTTTGGTTTGTTTAGAATTTGTTTAATTTTGAGTTTAGTAGGTTAATTTGCATAAAGGTTATGAAATTTTAAATGTTTGAATATTTTGGAGGTTGAGCTTTCATTGGACTAAGGATTGGTACCTTAGAAATTTTGAGAAAATTATTGGAAAACAGGGCATTTGTGTAAGCCCAACCACTTGTGTGTGCGCATACAACTTATATTTTCTTCTTCCTGTGCGTGCGCACTGACCTGTGCGCACCCACACTCATGGTATTGCCCTCTGCTTGCAGCGCCAGCACAGCTTGTGCATAGGCGCCCCCCTGTTTTCCTTGACCTGTGCATACGCACTAACCTGTGCGTACGCACACAGCCCTTTTCTCACGCTTTCTGTGCGGCCGCACAAGCGTGTGCGTCCGCACGCAACCTTGTACTCCCTCTGGTGGGAGTATTGGCACAGCCTATGTGCGTAAACCCCTTCTCTCTTCTCTTTTGTGCGTGCGCACAGACCTGTATGCGCACGCACACATGACCTTACCCTTTAAAAAAAGGTCTTCTGTGCGTGCACACACAGTTGTGCGCATGTACACTTCTTAATCCCTCTTCTACCAGGAGCGCTCGCATAGAGTGTGCGAGCGCACACCTTTCTTTTTCCTCATAGTGTGCGTACGCACGCCTCTGTTTTCTCACTATTATGCTTCTTTTCTCTTCTTCTCTTCTATCCACTTCTTCTCTTCTTTTCTCTTCCTCCATCTTCTTCTCCTTTTACCCTATTTTCTGCTTGTCCTTGACCATTTTGGTTGCATTTCATTTTCACTTTAGTAATTATATTAGATTTAGTTTAGTTGTTTGAAAAGTAAATAAGTTGCAAGTGTTTGTTAATTTTGATTGGGTTGCTTCTTGCTTGAATTTTATTTCAAGTTTGATAAATGTGTGCACTAAGCATTAAAGCTTTGTTTGATTGCCTAATTATATTGTGAGTTTGTTTCATATGTTGTAGCTACCATATGCATTAGACTTTATCCTTATTTGGCATCTTGAATTGTGCACTTTTACTTTTGTTAATTGAATTTTAATTACTTGTTCATCTTAATTGTTATATCAATTTCATCACATGTCTAGTACTTGTTCATTGTTAATGCTTTGCATTTGTTTGAGTGACTTAACTTGATTTTTATCATGCTTATAACTTTTTGTAACAAGTACCTTTCCATGTGACTATTGCATTATCTGTCATGATGAATAAGTAGTTTTTCATTCATTAATGGATTGGTTGTTGTTTATTGTGCTATTTTACATCAATTTTACGCTTTCACATGCACAATTTCAATAACCATTATCAAATACTCAATTCACTTTTGTGTTACCTAAGGTTGTTTGTACATTAAGTTTTGCTTATGCTTCATGGTGCACGAAATTGCAATAACACTTTTGCAACTCCGCACAACTAACCAGCAAGTGCACTGGGTCGTCCAAGTAATACCTTGCGTGAGCAAGGGTCGATCCCACGGAGATTGTCGGCTTGAAGCAAGCTATGGTTATCTTGTAAATCTTAGTCAGGAGATCAGAAATTATCAGGATTGATTGTGAAAAGCAAAAGAACATGAAATGATTACTTGTATTGCAGTAATGGAGAATAGGTTGAGGTTTTGGAGATGCTCCGTCTTCTGAATCTCTGCTTTCCCACTGTCTTCTTCATCAAACACGCAAGTCTCCTTCCATGGCAAGCTCGTGTAGGGTCTCACCGTTGTCAATGGCTACCTCCCATCCGCGCAGTGAAAGCTAATGCACGCACTCTGTCACAGTACTGCCAATCACCGGTTTGGTTCCCTCCCCTACCGGAATAGAATCCCTCTTTTGCGTCTGTCACTGACGCCCAGTAGGTTACAGGTTTGAAGCACGTCACAGTCATTCAATCATTGAATCCTACTCAGAATACCACAGACAAGGTTTAGACCTTCCGGATTCTCTTGAATGCTGCCATCAGGTCCAGCCTATACCACGAAGATTCCGATTAAAGAACCCAAGAGATAACTACTCAATCTAAGATAGAACAGAGGTGGTTGTCAGGCACATGTTCATAGTTGAGAATGATGATGATTGTCACGGATCATCACATTCATCCGGATTAAGAACAAGTGTTATCTTAGAATGGAAGCAAGCATGATTGAATAAGAAACAGTAGTAATTGCATTAATCCATCAAGACACAGCAGAGCTCCTCACCCCCAACCATGGGGTTTAGAGACTCATACTGTGGAAAGAAACGTGTACAAAATGTTATGAGGTCATTAGGTACGGATACAATGTCAAAAGATCCTATAAATAGTAAACTAGTGTCCTAAGGTTTACAGAAATGAGTAAATGACAGAAAAATCCACTTCCGGGCCCACTTGGTGTGTGCTTGGGCTGAGCAATGAAGGAATTTCGTGTAGAGACCTTTTCTGGAGTTAAACGCCAGCTTCCATGCCAGTTTGGGCGTTTAACTCCAAATTTTATGCCAGTTCCGGCGTTTAACGCTGGAAATTCTATAGGTGACTTTGAGCGCCGGTTTGGGCCATCAAATCTTGGGCAAAGTATGGACTATTATATATTGCTGGAAAGCCCAGGATGTCTACTTTCCAATGCCGTTGAGAGCGCGCCAATTGGGCTTCTGTAGCTCCAGAAAATCCACTTTGAGTGCAGGGAGGTCAGAATCCAACAGCATCTGCAGTCCTTTTCAGTCTCTGGATCAGATTTTTGCTCAGGACCTTCAATTTCAGTCAGAAAATACCTGAAATCACAGAAAAACACACAAACTCATAGTAAAGTCCAGAAAAGTGAATTTTAATTAAATACTAATAGAAATATACTAAAAACTAACTAAAAGATACTAAAAACATACTGAAAACAATGCCAAAAAGCGTACAAATTATCCGCTCATCACAACACCAAACTTAAATTGTTGCTTGTCCCCAAGCAACTGAAAATCAAAATAGGATAAAAAGAAGAGAATATACTATAGACTCCAAAATATCAAAGAAACATAGCTCCAATTAGATGAGCGGGACTAGTAGCTTTTTGCCTCCGAACAGTTTTGGCATCTCACTCTATCCTTTGAAGTTCAGAATGATTAGCATCTATAAGAACTCAGAACTCAGATAGTGTTATTGATTCTCCTAGTTAAGTATATTGATTCTTGAACATAGTCAGTGTATGAGTCTTGGCTGTGGCCCAAAGCACTATGTCTTCCAGTATTACCACCGGATACATACATGCCACAGACACATAATTGGGTGAACCTTCTTAGATTGTGACTCAGCTTTGCTAAAGTCCCCAATTAGAGGTGTCCAGGGTTCTTAAGCACACTCTTGTTGCCTTGGATCACAACTTTATTTCCTTCTCTTTTTTTTTTCTTTTCTTTTTCTTTTTCTTTCTTTTTTTTTTCGAAAAATTTTTTTTTTCACTGCTTTTTCTTGCTTCAAGAATCAATTTGGTGATTTTTCAGATCCTCAATAACAGTTCTCTTCCTCCTCATTCTTTCAAGAGCCAACAAATTTTAACATTCTTAAAAACAACAAATTCAAAAGACATATGCACTGTTCAAGCATTCATTCAGAAAACAAAAGTATTGTCACCACATCAAACTAATTCAACTAGTTTCAGAGATAAATTTCGAAACCCTGTACTTCTTGTTCTTTTGTGATTAAAGCATTTTTCAATTAAGAGAGGTGATGGATTCATAGGACATTCATAGCTTTAAGGCATAAACTTAAATTTTATTAATTATAAACTAAGAACAAAACTCAAATATAGATATAAGATGAAACTAAAAATAAAAATAGAAAACAAAACAAAAAAACGCAAACATAGGCTTCTAATGATAGAGGTGTTCACAGAGTTAGGACTCAACAACCTTGATTTTGAGAAGTGGATGCTCCCTCAGCTTGAGAGGAGAGCTTTTGGCGTTTCATCTCTTGAATTTCACGCCCCTGCTTCTCTTGTTCCTTCAGCAATTTGCAGAGCATGCAGTTCTGATTCTGTTGTTCTTCCTTCAGTTGCTCCATAGTCTCTTGCAACTTGTTAATAGATGCTTCTAGGCTGGACCAGTAGTCAATTCTTGGAAATTCAGGGAGGAATTCCTGCGCCCTCCTCTTGATGGAGTTGTCATGCACTTGTCCTTCCATTGACTTCTTGGTGATTGGGTGTTCAATAGGTATGAACTCATCTACTCCCATCTTCACCCCAGCCTCTTTACAGAGCAAGGAAATCAAGCTTGGATAAGCCAATTTGGCTTCAGTGGAATTCTTATTTGCAATTGTGTAGATCTCACAAGCAATCACATGATGCACTTCCACTTCTTTTCCAAGCATAATGCAATGAATCATCACTGCCCTCTTGATGGTGACCTCAGAACGGTTGCTAGTGGGCAATATGGAACGCCCAATGAAGTCTAGCCAACCTCTTGCAATTGGCTTGAGGTCTCCCCTCTTGAGTTGGTTTGGGACACCCTTAGAATTGGTTATCCACTTAGTTCCAGGGAGGCATATGTCCTCTAGAACTTGATCCAACCCCTTATCTACTCTCACCATCCTCCTATTAAAGGAATCAGGATCATCTTGCAGTTGAGGTAACTTGAAGATTTCTCTTATTTTGTCCAGATGAAAGTATATAACTTTCCCTCTGACCATGGTTCTGTAGGTATGGTAAGCAGTTCCAGTCATTCTCTGCTTATCTGTTAGCCACAGATTTGAGTAGAATTCCTGAACCATGTTCCTTCCAACCTTTGTTTCAGGATTGGTTAGAACTTCCCATCCTCTGTTTCGAATTTGCTCTTGGATCCCCGGATATTCATCTTCTTTCAGATCAAATTTAACTTCCGGGATCACTGACCTCAGACCCATTATTTTATGATAATGGTCTTCATGTTCTTTGGTTAAGAACTTCTCTTCATTCCAAAGATTCTTTGGATTATTCTCTTTCTTGCCTCTTAAATTGGTTTGTTTTCCCTTAGGAGCCATGATATTGATGAATCTTGGCTTAGTGATCACGGAAAAGCACACCAAACTTAGAGGTTTGCTTGTCCTCAAGCAAAAGAGAATAGAGAAGAGAGGGGGAGGAAGAGAAAATTCGAATGGTGTGGTGGAAGAGGGGAACAAACGTGTATTTATAAGGTGGGGAGGGGAGTTTTCGAAAAAAAAGAAGAATTTGAAAGGAGATTTGAGAAGATATGAGAAGAAATTGAGAAAAGGGTGAAATTTTTGAACAATGTTTGTAATTGATTTGAAACAAATTTGAAAAAAAAGGTTTTGATTTTTGAAGATTTGAAAGTGAATGATGAATGATTGAAGTGTGATTTTGTAGAAAAGTATGGGTGAGAAAAGGAAAGTTTGAAAAAAATCTGATTTGAAAACAAAATTGTGGTCCCCCCACCAAGCTGGCGTTAAACGCCCAGAATGGCACTCATTCTGGCGTTTAACGCCCATCTGTTGCCCCACTTGGGCGTTTAACGCCCAGCCAGGGTACCTGGCTGGGCGTTAAACGCCAGAAATTCTTCCTCACTGGGCGTTTTTCTAAAACGCCCAGGATGCTGCACACCTGGCGTCCATTCTGGGCGTTTAACGCCCAAAATGGTACCATTACTGGCGTTAAACGCCCAGAATGGTGCCCATTCTGGCGTTTAACGCCCAAAATGCCCCTTACTGGCGTTTTTTCGCCAGTAAGCTCATTTTCTCTGCTTTTTGAGCTGAATCCTTCTGTAACTCTGTGAATTCCTTCATTTTTGATACTTGCCTCTGTAAGAACAACTTATACAACTTTCTAATGACTGGGTTGCCTCCCAGCAAGCGCTTCTTTACTGTCTATAGCTGGACTTTCACTGAGAATCACTCAAGTCTCAGTTTTGAGCATTCCTGCTCAAGATTTCCTTCAAGATAGTGCTTGATTCTCTGTCCATTAACAATGAACTTCTTGTCAGAATCAATATCCTGAAGCTCAACATATCCATATGGTGATACTTCTGTAATCACATACGGACCCCTCCACCGGGATTTGAGTTTTCCTGGAAACAGTTTGAGCCTGGAGTTGAAGAGCAGAACTTTTTGTCCTGGCTCAAAGATTCTGGTTGACAATCTCTTGTCATGCCACTTCTTTGCCTTTTCCTTATAAATTTTTGCATTTTCAAAGGCATTGAGTCTGAACTCCTCTAGCTCATTTAGCTGGAGCAGTCTTTTCTCACCAGCTAACTGTGCATCCATGTTTAGGAATCTGGTTGCCCAGTAGGCTTTGTGTTCCAGTTCCACAGGCAAATGACAGGCCTTCCCATACACCAGTTGGTATGGAGAGGTGCCTATAGGAGTCTTGAATGCTGTTCTGTATGCCCACAGAGCATCATCCAAGCTCTTTGCCCAATCCTTTCTTCGGGCCATCACAGTCCGTTCCAGGATTCTTTTTAGCTCTCTGTTAGAGACTTCAGCTTGCCCATTAGTCTGTGGATGACGGAGTTGCCACTTTATGGCTGATTCCATATCTAACCATAGCAGAGTACAGCTGTTTATTGCAGAAATGAGTGCCCCATCACTGATTAGCACTCTGGGGACGCCAAACCTGCTGAAAATGTTTTTCTGGAGGAATTTAAGCACAGTCTTGGTATCATTAGTGGGTGTAGCAATTGCTTCTACCCATTTAGATACATAGTCCACTGCCACCAGAATGTAAGTGTTTGAGTATGATGGTGGGAATGGTCCCATGAAATCAATTCCCCATACATCAAACAATTCTATCTCTAATATTCCTTGTTGAGGCATGGCATATCCGTGAGGCAGGTTACCAGCTCTTTGGCAACTGTCACAATTACGCACAAACTCTCGGGAATCTTTATAGAGAGTAGGCCAGTAGAAGCCGCACTGGAGAACTTTAGTGGCTGTTCGCTCACTTCCAAATGTCCTCCATAATGTGATCCATGGCAGTGCCATAAGATCTTTTGTGCTTCTTCTCTGGGTACACACCTGCGGATCACTCCGTCAGCACATCTCTTAAAGAGATATGGTTCATCCCAAAGGTAGTACTTGGCATCTGAAATTAGTTTCTTTCTCTGCACACTGCTGTACTCCTTGGGTATGAACCTTACAGCTTTATAATTTGCAATGTCTGCAAACCATGGAGCTTCCTGAATGGCAAAGAGTTGCTCATCTGGGAAAGTCTCAGAGATCTCAGTAGAAGGGAGGGACGCCCCAGCTACTGGTTCTATCCGGGACAGATGATCAGCCACTTGGTTCTTGATGAGCGGATAATTTGTATGCTTTTTGGCATTGTTTTTAGTATGTTTTTGCTAGTTTTAGTTGAGTTTTTATTATATTTTTATTAGTTTTTAGTTAAAATTCACTTTTCTGGACTTTACTATGAGTTTGTGTGTTTTTCTGTGATTTCAGGTATTTTCTGGCTGAAATTGAGGGACCTGAGCAAAAATCTGATTCAGAGACTGAAAAGGACTGCAGATGCTGTTGGATTCTGACCTCCCTGCACTCGAAGTGGATTTTCTGGAGCTACAGAAGCCCAATTGGCGCGCTCTCAACGGCGTTGGAAAGTAGACATCCTGGGCTTTCCAGCAATATATAATAGTCCATACTTTGCCCAAGATTTGATGGCCCAAACCGGCGTTCAAAGTCACCCTCAGAATTCCCAGCGTTAAACGCCCAAACTGGCATAAGAATGGGAGTTAAACGCCCAAACTGGCACTAAAACGGGAGTTAAACGCCAAGAAGAGTCTCTACACGAAAATTACTTCATTGCTCAGCCCAAGCACACACCAAGTGGGCCCGGAAGTGGATTTTTATGTCATTTACTCACTTATGTACTAGTTTTCTATAAGTAGGACCTTTTACTATTGTATTTTCATCTTGGTTCTTCTGGTTCCCTCTCTGGGGCCGAAACCAATGATCACAATTGCTCTTATGTATTTTCAACGGTGGAGTTTCTACACACCATAGATTAAGGTGTGGAGCTCTGCTGTACCTCGAGTATTAATGCAATTACTATTGTTCTTCCATTCAAATTCCACTTGTTCTTTTACCAAGATATCACTTGTTCTTCAACATGAACAAGGTGACTGACAACCATTCTTGTTCTACTAAGCATCTGAGGCTTAGTGCATATCTCTTGGATTTCTGATTGCATGATGCATGGTTGATCGCCTGACAACCGAGTGCTCGCCTGACAAACGAGCCAGCCATTCCGTGAGATCAGAGTCTTCGTGGTATAGGCAAGAACTGATGGCGGCATTCAAGAGAATCCGGAAGGTCTAACCTTGTCTGTGGTATTCTGAGTAAGATTCAATGATTGAATGACTGTGACGTGCTTCAAACCTGTAACCTACTGGGCGTTAGTGACAGACGCAAAAGAGTTATTCTATTCCGGTAGGGGAGGGAACCAAACCGGTGATTGGCAGCACTGTGACAGAGTGTGTGCATTAGCTTTCACTGCGCGGATGGGAGGTAGCTGCTGACAACAGTGAGACCCTACACGAGCTTGCCATGGAAAGGAGTAAGAAAGGATTGGATGAAGACTGTAGGAAAGCAGAGAGACGGAAGGGAAGGCATCTTCATACACTTGTCTGAAGCTCATACACCAATGATATACATAAGTATCACTATCTTTACTTCTATGTTATTTTCGTTCATCACCATATATATCTGAGTTTGCCTGACTAAGATTTACAAGATGACCATAGCTTGCTTCAATACTAACAATCTCCGTGGGATCGACCCTTACTCACGTAAGGTTTATTACTTGGACGACCCAGTGCACTTGCTGGTTAGTTGTGCGAAGTTGTAGTGATCACAATTTCGTGCACCAAGTTTTTGGCGCCGTTGCCGGGGATTGTTCTTGTGTATGGACAACTGACGGTTCATCTTGTTGCTTAGATTAGGCATTATTTTTCTTCAGAATTCTTAAGAGTGAATTCTAGTGTTTCAAGGTGATGTTCTTATCATCACCAAAGCTGATTGATCATCATCAATTTAGCTCTTGAATGCAATGTCTTGCTGAAGCTTAGCTAGCTATGTCTAATTCCTTTAGACTAAAGCTTTAGACTAACATTGCATGATTCCTGGAATTCTCATTAAGAATTTTGATACCTTTATTTTCCTTTTCTACATAATTTTTGAAAAAATCCAAAAAAATTACAAAATCATAAAATCCAAAAATATTTCTTGTTTGAGTCTAGTGTCTCATTTTAAGTTTGGTGTCAATTGCATGTTTCTGTTCTTCTTGCATTTTTCGAATTTATGCATGTGTCTTAATTAATCTTCAAGTTGTTCTTGATGATTTCCTTGTTTTGATCTTTGAATTCTATTGACTTGAGTGTTTTGTTGTTTCTCATATGCATTCTCATTTTGTTAGTGTCAATAGTATACAAACTGCTAAGTTTGGTGTCTTCATGCATTGTTATTTGATTTTAGTTGCATTTTGATTATTCCTCATTATTAAAAATCCAAAAATATTTTTAATTTGTGTCTTTTCAAGTCAATAATACAGAGAATTGAAGATTCAGAACATACTGCAGAGGAATCACACAGAAAAAGCTGGGCATTCAAAAATGCCCAGTGAAGAAGACAGACTGGCGTTTAAACGCCAGCCAGGGTGCCTGGCTGGGCGTTTAACGCCCAAAAGGGTATAGTTTTGGGCGTTAAACGCCAGAATGTGCACCATTCTGGGCGTTTAACGCCAGGATGGCAAAGGGGGAAGATTTTGTTTTCAAAATCAATTTTTTTCAAGTTTTCAAAGTTTTTCAAAATCAAATCTTTTTCAAATCATATCTTTTCAATCAAATGTTTTCAAAATCAATTTATTTCCTTTTTCAAAGATACTTACTAACAATTAATGATTTGATTGAACATTTTTTGCCTTTTCTGTTTAGGAAGGTTTTATGTTTGAATCATATCTTTTCTTGTTAGGCAAGTCATTAATTTTTAAAATCATATCTTTTCAAATTGTTTTCAAATCATATCTTTTCAAATTGTTTTCAACTCATATCTTTTAAAACTGTTTTCAAATCATATCTTCTCAATCACATCTTTTTAAAACCATAACTTTTCAATTAAATCTTTTTAACTTCATTTTTTTCAAAATAGTTTTCAATCAAATCTTTTTAATTTCTAATTTCAAAATCTTTTTCAAAAATCACTTGATTTCTTTTCCAACTTCAATTTTCGAAAATTATCAACATCTTTTTGATTGAATTTTCGAAAATTTTCTTCCCTCCTTCCCACATCCTTCTATTTATGGAGTACTACTCCTTCTAAATGCACAATTCGAATTTTATCAATTAAAATTCGAATTCTCCTTCTCCTTCTTCTTTCTATTTCTGTTTTCCTCTGACATTTCAAGGAATCTCTATACTGTGACATAAAGGATTCCACATTCTCTTTTTCTCTTCTCTTTCATATGAGCAGGAGCAGAGACAAAGGCATTCTTGTTGAAGCTGATCCTGAACCTGAGAGGACCCTGAAGAGAAAGCTAAGAGAAGCCAAAGCACAACTCTCTTTAGAGGACCTGACCGAATTCTTCAAGGAAGAAGAACACATGGCAGCCGAAAACAACAACAATGCCAACAATGCAAGGAAGGTGCTGGGTGACTTTACTGCACCTACTCCTGATTTTTATGGGAGAAGCATCTCTATCCCTGCCATTGGAGCAAACAACTTTGAGCTTAAGCCTCAATTAGTTTCTCTAATGCAACAGAATTGCAAGTTCCATGGACTTCCAATGGAAGATCCTCATCAGTTTTTAGCTGAATTCTTGCAAATCTGTGACACAGTCAAGACTAATGGGGTTAACCCTGAGGTCTATAAACTGATGCTATTCCCTTTTGCTGTAAGAGACAGAGCTAGAATATGGTTGGATTCTCAACCTAAAGAAAGCCTGGACTCTTGGGAAAAGCTAGTCAATGCCTTCTTGGCAAAGTTCTTTCCACCACAAAATGGAGTAAGCTTAGAGTGGAAGTCCAAACCTTCAGACAAAAGGATGGAGAATCCCTCTATGAAGCTTGGGAAAGATACAAACAATTAATCAGAAGATGTCCCTCAGACATGCTTTCTGAATGGAGCATCATAGGTATTTTCTATGATGGTCTCTTTGAACTATCTAAGATGTCTTTGGATAGCTCTGCAGGAGGATCTCTTCATCTGAAGAAGACGCCTACTGAAGCTCAAGAGCTAATTGAAATGGTTGCAAATAACCAATTCATGTACACTTCTGAAAGGAATCCTGTGAACAATGGGACTAGTCAGAAGAAAGGAGTTCTTGAGATTGACACTCTGAATGCCATATTGGCTCAGAATAAAATATTGACTCAACAAGTCAATCTGATTTCTCAAAGTCTGTCTGGAATGCAAAATGCACCAAACAGTACTAAGGATGCTTCATCTGAGGAAGAAGCTTATGATCCTGAGAACCCTTCAATGGAAGAGGTGAATTACCTAGGAGAACCCTATGGTAACACCTACAATTCTTCATGGAGAAATCACCCAAATTTCTCATGGAAGAATCAAGAGAGACCTCAACAAGGTTTCAATAATAATAATGGTGGAAGAAACAAGCTTAGCAATAGCAAGCCTTTTCCATCATCTTCTCAGCAACAGACAGAGAGTTCTAAGCAGAATACTTCTGACTTAGCAACAATGGTCTCTGATCTAATAAGACCACTCAAAGTTTCATGAATGAAACAAGGTCCTCCATCAGAATTTGGAAGGACAAGTGGGTCAGCTGAGCAAGAAAATTACTGAACTCCTCCTAGTACTCTCCCAAGTAATACAGAAGAAAATCCAAAAGGAGAGTGCAAAGCCATAGATATGGCCGAATATGGAGAGGAAAGAGAGGAGGAGAACGCCACTGAGGAAGACCTCAGTGGGCGTGTACCAATCTCCTCTGAGTTCCTCAATGAGGAACAATGGGAATCTGAGGCCCAAAATGAGACCATAGAGATTCCATTGGACTTACTTCTGCCATTCATGAGCTCTGATGAGTATTCTTCCTCTGAAGAGGATGAGTATGTCACTGAAGAGCAAGTTGCTAAATACCTTGGAGCAATCATGAAACTAAATGACAAGTTATTTGGAAATGAGACTTGGGAGGATGAACCTCCCTTGCTCACCAAGAACTGGATGACTTGTCTAGGCAGAAACTGCCTCAAAAGAGGCAGGATCCTGGGAAGTTTTCTATACCTTGTACCATAGGCACCATGACCTTCAAGAAGGCCTTGTGTGACTTAGGGTCAAGTGTAAACCTCTCCCCTCTCTGTAATGGAGAAATTAGGGATCCTTGAGGTGCAAGCTGCAAGAATCTCATTAGAGATGGCAGACAATTCAAGAAAACAAGCTCATGGACTTGTAGAGAATGTTTTGGTGAAGATTAAAGACCATTACATTCCTACTGACTTCATAGTCCTAGAGACTGGGAAGTGCATGGATGAATCCATCATCCTTGGCAGACCCTTCCTAGCCACAGCAAAGGCTGTGATTGATGTTGATAGAGGAGAGTTGATCATTCAAGTGAATGAAGAATCCTTGGTGTTTAAGGCCCAAGGATATCCCTCTGTCATCAGGGAGAGGAAGCATGAAGAGCTTCTCTCAAAACAGAGCCAAACAGAGCCCCCACAGTCAAACTCTAAGTTTGGTGTTGGGAGGCCACAACCAAACTCTGAGTTTGGTGTTGAAACCCCACATTCAAACTCTAAGTTTGGTGTTGGGAGGTTTCAACACGGTTCTGAGCATTTCTGAGGCTCCATGGGAGTCCTCTGTCAAGCTAATGACACTAAAGAAGCGCTTGTTGGGAGGCAACCCAATATTTTATAGTTAATTATTTTCTTTTGTTATTTTATCTTTTTTGTAGGTTGATGATCATAAGAGTCACAAAACAATGAAAAAAGCAAAAACAGAATGAAAAACAGGAAGAAAACAGCACACCCTGGAGGAAGAAGCTGCTGGCGTTTAAACGCCAGTAAGCCTTGCTGTTGGGCGTTTAACGCCCAGTCTGGCACCCTTCTGGGCGTTTAACGCCAGAAAGGGGCACCAGACTGGCGTTAAACGCCAGTAAAGGGCAAGAACCTGGCGTTAAACGCCAGGAATGGGCACCAGCCCGGCGTTTAACGCCAGAAATGCCTCAAAACGTGATTTTGAGCAACTTTGGTGCAGGGATGACTTTCCTTGACACTACAGGATCTGTGGACCCCACAGGACCCTACCATCACTCTCTCTCTTCTTCCCCCATTCACCAATCACCTCAATACCTCTTCCCCAAAAACCCTTCACCTATCAAATCCCATCTTTCTCTTCACCACTCACATCCATCCTTCATAAAACCCCACCAACCTCACCCTTCAAATTCAAACCACTTTCCCTCCCAAACCCACCCAATATGCCGAACCTTTACCCCCTCTCTCCTATAAATACCCTTCTTCAACTCTTCTTTTCACACAACCTAAACACCACTTCTCCCCCTCTTTGGCCGAATACACTACCATCTCCCTCTTCCTCATTTCTTCTTCTTCTCTCTCTTCTTTCTTCTTTTGCTCGAGGACGAGCAAACATTTTAAGTTTGGTGTGGTAAAGCATTGCTTTTTTCGTTTTTTTCATAAACCATTATGGCATCCAAGGCCGGAGAAGCCTCTAAAAAGAGGAAAGGGAAAGCAAAAAGCTTCCACCTCCGAGTCATGGGAGATGGATAGATTCCTCTCAAGGGTGCATCAAGACCACTTCTATGAAGTTGTGGCCTTGAAGAAGGTGATCCCGAAGTCCCCTTTTCACTCAAAAAGGGTGAATATCCAGAGATCCGCCATGAGATCCGAAGAAGAGGTGGGAAGTTCTTACCAACCCATTCAACAAGTCGGAATCTTGATGGTTCAAGAGTTCTATGCCAATGCATGGATCACCAAGAACCATGACCAAAGTATGAACCCGAATCCAAAGAATTATCTCACTATGGTTCGGGGGAAATACTTGGATTTTAGTCCGGAGAGTGAGGGTGGCGTTCAACTTGCCTATGATGCAAGGAGATGAGCATCCTTACACTAGAAGGGTCAACTTTGATCAAAGGTTGGACCAAGTCCTCACAACCATATGTGAAGAGGGCGCACAATGGAGGCAAGACTCAAGAGGAAAGCCGGTTCAATTGAGAAGGCATGACCTCAAGCCCGTGGCTAGAGGATGGTTAGAGTTCATACAACGCTCAATCATCCCCACTAGCAACCGGTCTGAAGTTACCATAGACCGGGCCATCATGATCCTAGTATCATGGTTGGAGAAGAAATAGAGGTTCATGAGGTTATAGCCCAAGAACTCTATAAGGTGGCGGACAAGACCTCCACCTTGGCAAGGTTAGCCTTTCCTCATCTCATTTGTCACCTCTGTTATTCAGTTGGAGTTGACATAGAGGGAGACATTCCCATTGATGAGGACAAGCCCATCACCAAGAAAAGGATGGAGTACACAAGAGATCTCACTCATCATGAGACCCCTGAGATTCCTCAAGGGATGAATTTTCCTCCACAAAACTATTGGGAGCAACTAAACACCTCCTTAGGAGAATTAAGTTCCAACATGGGACAACTGAGGGTGGAGCATCAAGAACACTCCATTCTCCTCCATGAAATTAGAGAAGATCAAAGAATCATGAGGGAGGAGCAACAAAGACAAGGAAGAGACATTGAGGAGCTCAAGCACTCCATAGGATCTTCAAGAGCAAGAAAGAGCCGCCATCACTAAGGTGGACCCGTTCTTTGATTTCCTTGTTATTGTTCTTCTGTTTTTCGATTTTTATGCTTTATGTTACCCATGTTTGTGTCTTGTGATCATTAGTGTCTTAGTGTCTATGCCTTAAAGCTATCAATATGAATCCATCACCTTTCTTAAATGAAAACTGTTTTTATCACAAAAGAACAAGAAGTACAGGATTTCAAATTCATCTTTAAAACTAGCTTAATTAGTTTGATGTGGTGACAATACTTTTTGTTTTCTGAATGTATGCTTGAACAGTGCATATGTCTTTTGAATTTGTTGTTCATGAATGTTAAAATTGTTGGCTCTTGAAAGAATGATGAAAAGGAGACATGTTACTGAGGATCTGAAAAATCATAAAATGATTCTTGAAGCAAGAAAAAGCAGTGAATACAAAAAAAAAAAAAAAAAAAAAAACGAAAAAGAAAAGAAGAAAAAGAAGAAAAAGAAAGAAATAAAGTTGTGATCCAAGGCAATAAGTGTGCTTAAGAACCCTGGACACCTCTAATTGGGGACTCTAGCAAAGCTGAGTCACAATCTGAAAAGGTTCACCCAATTATGTGTCTGTGGCATGTATGTATCCGGTGGTAATACTGGAAGACAGAGTGCTTTGGGCCACGGCCAAGACTCAATAAGTAGCTGTGTTCAAGAATCATCATACTTAACTAGGAGAATCAATAACACTATCTGGATTCGGAGTTCCTAAGAAGCCAATCATTCTGAACCTCAGAGGATAAAGTGAGATGCCAAAACTGTTTGGAGGCAAAAAGCTACTAGTCCCGCTCATCTAATTTGGAGCTATGTTTCATTGATAATTTGGAGTCTATAGTATATTCTCTTCTTTTTATCTTATTTGATTTTCAGTTGCTTGAGGACAAGCAACAATTTAAGTTTGGTGTTGTGATGAGCGGATAATTTGTATGCTTTTTGGCATTGTTTTTAGTAGTTTTTGCTAGTTTTAGTTGAGTTTTTATTATATTTTTATTAGTTTTTAGTTAAAAATTCACTTTTCTGGACTTTACTATGAGTTTGTGTGTTTTTCTGTGATTTCAGGTATTTTCTGGCTGAAATTGAGGGACCTGAGCAAAAATCTGATTCAGAGACTGAAAAGGACTGCAGATGCTGTTGGATTCTGACCTCCCTGCACTCGAAGTGGATTTTCTGGAGCTACAGAAGCCCAATTGGCGCGCTCTCAACGGCGTTGGAAAGTAGACATCCTGGGCTTTCCAGCAATATATAATAGTCCATACATTGCTCAAGATTTGATGGCCCAAACCGGCGTTCAAAGTCACCCTCAGAATTCCCAGCGTTAAACGCCCAAACTGGCATAAGAATGGGAGTTAAACGCCCAAACTGGCACTAAAACGGGAGTTAAACGCCAAGAAGAGTCTCTACACGAAAATTACTTCATTGCTCAGCCCAAGCACACCAATGGGCCCGGAAGTGGATTTTATGTCATTTACTCACTTCTGTACACCCTAGGCTATTAGTTTTCTATAAGTAGGACCTTTTACTATTGTATTTTCATCTTGGTTCTTCTGGTTCCCTCTCTGGGGCCGAAACCAATGATCACAATTGCTCTTATGTATTTTCAACGGTGGAGTTTCTACACACCATAGATTAAGGTGTGGAGCTCTGCTGTACCTCGAGTATTAATGCAATTACTATTGTTCTTCCATTCAAATTCCACTTGTTCTTTTACCAAGATATCACTTGTTCTTCAACATGAACAAGGTGACTGACAACCATTCTTGTTCTACTAAGCATCTGAGGCTTAGTGCATATCTCTTGGATTTCTGATTGCATGATGCATGGTTGATCGCCTGACAACCGAGTGCTCGCCTGACAACCGAGTGCTCGCCTGACAAACGAGCCAGCCATTCCGTGAGATCAGAGTCTTCGTGGTATAGGCAAGAACTGATGGCGGCATTCAAGAGAATCCGGAAGGTCTAACCTTGTCTGTGGTATTCTGAGTAAGATTCAATGATTGAATGACTGTGACGTGCTTCAAACATGTAACCTACTGGGCGTTAGTGACAGACGCAAAAGAGTTATTCTATTCCGGTAGGGGAGGGAACCAAACCGGTGATTGGCAGCACTGTGACAGAGTGTGTGCATTAGCTTTCACTGCGCGGATGGGAGGTAGCTGCTGACAACAGTGAGACCCTACACGAGCTTGCCATGGAAAGGAGTAAGAAAGGATTGGATGAAGACTGTAGGAAAGCAGAGAGACGGAAGGGAAGGCATCTTCAAACACTTGTCTGAAGCTCATACACCAATGATATACATAAGTATCACTATCTTTACTTCTATGTTATTTTCGTTCATCACCATATATATCTGAGTTTGCCTGACTAAGATTTACAAGATGACCATAGCTTGCTTCAATACTAACAATCTCCGTGGGATCGACCCTTACTCACGTAAGGTTTATTACTTGGACGACCCAGTGCACTTGCTGGTTAGTTGTGCGAAGTTGTAGTGATCACAATTTCGTGCACCAGTTCTCTGTCCCTTTTCTGTCTCTTATTTCTATATCAAACTCTTGCAGAAGCAATACCCATCTGATAAGCCTGGGTTTTGAATCCTGCTTTGTGAGTAAGTATTTAAGAGCAGCATGGTCAGTGTACACAATCACCTTTGATCCCACCAAGTAGGATCTAAACTTGTCAATGGCATAGACCACTGCAAGTAATTCTTTTTCTGTGGTTGTGTAATTCTTCTGTGCATCATTTAGAACACGGCTAGCATAATAAATGACATGCAGAAGTTTGTTATGCCTCTGTCCCAACACTGCACCAATGGCATGATCACTGGCATCACACATTAATTCAAATGGTAATGTCCAATCTGGTGCAGAGATGACTGGTGCTGTGACCAGCTTAGCTTTCAGGGTCTCAAATGCCTGCAGACACTGTGTGTCAAACACAAATGGTGTGTCAGCAGCTAACAGGTTACTCAGAGGTTTAGCAATTTTCGAAAAATCCTTGATAAACCTTCTGTAGAATCCTGCATGCCCCAGAAAGCTTCTGATTGCCTTAACATTGGCAGGTGGTGGTAATTTTTCAATTACCTCTACCTTTGCCTTATCCACCTCTATTTCCCTGCTTGAAATTTTGTGCCCAAGGACAATTCCTTCAGTCACCATAAAGTGACATTTCTCCCAGTTTAAAACTAGGTTAGTCTCTTGGCATCTTTTCAGGACAATTGATAGGTGGTTAAGACAGGAGCTGAATGAGTCTCCATATACTGAGAAGTCGTCCATGAAGACCTCCAGGAATTTCTCTACCATATCTGAGAAGATAGAGAGCATGCACCTCTGAAAGGTTGCAGGTGCATTGCACAGACCAAAAGGCATCCTCCTGTAGGCAAACACGCCAGAAGGGCATGTGAATGCTGTTTTCTCTTGGTCCTGAGGATCTACTGCAATTTGGTTGTAGCCTGAATAGCCATCCAAAAAGCAGTAGTAATCATGACCAGCTAGTCTTTCTAGCATTTGGTCTATGAATGGTAAAGGAAAATGATCCTTTCTGGTGGCTGTATTGAGCCTTCTGTAGTCAATACACATGCACCATCCTGTGACTGTTCTTGTAGGAACCAGTTCATTTTTTTCATTATGAACCACTGTCATGCCTCCCTTTTTGGGAACAACTTGGACAGGGCTCACCCAGGGGCTATCAGAAATAGGATAAATAATCCCAGCCTCTAGTAATTTAGTGACCTCTTTCTGCACCACCTCCTTCATGGCAGGATTTAGCCTCCTCTGTGGTTGAACCACTGGTTTGGCATTATCCTCCAATAGGATCTTGTGCATGCATCTAACTGGGCTAATGCCCTTGAGATCACTTATGGACCACCCAAGAGCTGTCTTGTGTGTCCTCAGCACTTTAATCAGTGCTTCCTCTTCCTGTGGATTTAAAGCAGAGCTTATAATCACTGGAAAAGTGTCACCCTCTCCCAGAAATGCATATTTCAGGGATGATGGTAGTGGTTTGAGTTCAGGCTTAGGAGGCTTATCCTCCTCCTGAGGAGTTTTCGAAAATTCCTTTGCCTCCTCTGGCTCTTCCTGATCAGTTTGAGCATCTTTGAAGATGTCCTCAAGCTCTGATTCTAGGCTTTCAGCCATATTGATCTCTTCTACCAGAGAGTCAATAATGTCAGCGTCCATGCAGTCCTCTGGTGTGTCTGGATGCTGCATAGCTTTTACAGCATTCAACTTGAACTCATCCTCATTGACTCTCAAGGTTACTTCCCCCTTTTGTACATCAATGAGAGTTCGTCCAGTTGCTAGGAAAGGTCTTCCTAGAATGAGAGTTGCACTTTTGTGCTCCTCCATTTCCAGCACTACAAAGTCAGTTGGAAAGGCAAATGGCCCAACCTTGACAATCATGTCCTCTATTATGCCTGATGGGTGTTTAATGGAGCCATCAGCAAGTTGGAGGCATATCCTGGTTGGTTTGACTTCTCCAATCAACCCAAGCTTTCTGATAGTGGATGCAGGTATTAAATTGATACTTGCTCCAAGATCACTAAGGCTATCTTGGTGTAGTGCCTTCCAATGTGCATGGTATCAGAAAGCTTCCAGGATCTTGAAGCTTTTCTGGTAAGCTTTTTAGAATGACTGCACTGCATTCTTCAGTGAGAAACACTTTTTCAGTCTCTCTCCAGTCCTTCTTATGACTTAAGATCTCTTTCATGAACTTAGCATAAGAAGGTATTTGCTCAAGTGCCTCTGCAAAGGAATCTTTATTTCAAGAGTCCTTAAATAGTCTGCAAAGCGGGCAAATTGCTTATCCTGTTCCGCTTTGCGGAGTTTCTGAGGATAAGGCATCTTGGCTTGATATTCTTCAACCTTAGATGCTGCAGGTTTATTCCGTACAGAAGTGGTTGAAGAAGCCTTGTTAGGGGGATTACTGTCAGCACTCTCAGGTGTCTGATCCTCCCTTGGCGTTTGGACGCTAGGAATGGTTGAAGTTTGGGCGTTAAACGCCAACTTCCCTTCCTTTTCTGGCGTTTGAACGCCAGAACTGGGCAAGGAATGGGCGTTTAACGCCAGTTTTCCTTCCCTTTCTGGCGTTTGAACGCCAATATCCTCTCTGGGCTCTTACTGTCCTCAGAGGGATTTTGAACAGAGGTTTGGTTGTCCTCTGTCAATTGTTCCTTGTTTGACTTTTTGCTCTTTTGAACAGTGTTATTCAGGGTCTTTCCACTCCTCAATTGAACTGCTTGGCACTCCTCTGTTATCTGTTTAGATAATTGCTGTTTTGCTTGATTCAACTGCAGTTCTATGCTCTTATTAGCAACCTTAGTACCATGGAGCATTTCTTTAAATTCTGCTAACTGTTCTGTCATCAGGAGCAACTGTTGATTAAGCTCCATTATCTGTTCTTGAGGATTAGAGTCAGTGACTACTGTCATGACTTCCTCTTCTGGAGAGAACTCATTACTAGAGTACAGATACTGGTTTCTAGCAACAGTGTCTATAAGCTCTTGAGCTTCTTCAATTGTTTTCCTCATGTGTATAGATCCACCAGCTGAGTGGTCTAAAGACATCTGAGCTTTTTCTGTAAGCCCATAGTAGAAAATGTCTAACTGTACCCACTCAGAAAACATTTCAGAGGGACATTTTCTTAGCATACCTCTATACCTCTCCCAGGCATTATAAAGGGATTCATTATCCTCTTGTTTAAAGCCTTGGATGTCCAGCCTTAGCTGTGTCATCTTTTTTGGAGGGTAAAAATGATTCAGGAATTTGTCTGATAAATGTTTCCATGTCTTTATGCTTGCTGTAGGTTGGTTATTTAACCACCTTTTAGCTTGATCTTTTACAGCAAATGGAAACAGTAATAGTCTGTAGACATCCTGATCTACCTCTTTATCATGCACTGTGTCAGCAATTTGTAAGAACTGTGCCAGAAACTCAGTAGGTTCTTCCTGTGGAAGACCGGAATACTGGCAATTTTGTTGCACTATGATAATGAGTTGAGGGTTTAGCTCAAAGCTGCTTGCTTTGATGGGAGGTATACAGATGCTACTCCCATATGCAGCTGTAATGGGGTTAGCATAAGACCCCAGAGTCCTCTTGGACTGATTAATTCCACTTGAGTCCATAATGGACAAAAGGGAAATGAGAATGGTTGCAAAGAGATAAATTTTGTTTATCTTTATTTTTTTTTTGAAATAACCGAAAAAAATAAAATATAATAAAACAAAATAAAAGGAAAATAAAATAAAATTCGAAAATTAAAAATAAAATAAGATCAAAGCAAATTGAGAACTGAATCAATTAGTGAAAAAAAGATTTGAAAACAGCAATTAAAAGGATATGATTGAAAAATTTTTTATGAAAAAGATTTGATTTTTAAAAAGAGGAAAGAGAAAAACAGCAAAAAGACACCAAACTTAAAATTTTTAGAAATCAAACACTAATTTTTCGAAAATTTTAAGAGAAAAACACAAAGAGGACACCAAACTTAGGATTTTTATGAATCAAAAAGGGACTAAGACTATGCAAAAACGAAAATTTTAAAAGAAAAACAGAAGCATGCAATTGACACCAAACTTAGAATATAAAACTAGACTCAACTAAAAGACTCTAAACCAACAAAAAGAAAACAGTCCTAATCTAAGCAACAAGATAAGCCGTCAGTTGTCCAAACTCGAACAATCCCCGGCAACGGCGCCAAAAACTTGGTGCACAAAATTGCAATAACACTTTTGCAACTCCGCACAACTAACCAGCAAGTGCACTGGGTCGTCCAAGTAATACCTTGCGTGAGCAAGGGTCGATCCCACGGAGATTGTCGGCTTGAAGCAAGCTATGGTTATCTTGTAAATCTTAGTCAGGAGATCAGAAATTATCAGGATTGATTGTGAAAAGCAAAAGAACATGAAATGATTACTTGTATTGCAGTAATGGAGAATAGGTTGAGGTTTTGGAGATGCTCCGTCTTCTGAATCTCTGCTTTCCCACTGTCTTCTTCATCAAACACGCAAGTCTCCTTCCATGGCAAGCTCGTGTAGGGTCTCACCGTTGTCAATGGCTACCTCCCATCCGCGCAGTGAAAGCTAATGCACGCACTCTGTCACAGTACTGCCAATCACCGGTTTGGTTCCCTCCCCTACCGGAATAGAATCCCTCTTTTGCGTCTGTCACTGACGCCCAGTAGGTTACAGGTTTGAAGCACGTCACAGTCATTCAATCATGAATCCTACTCAGAATACCACAGACAAGGTTTAGACCTTCCGGATTCTCTTGAATGCTGCCATCAGGTCCAGCCTATACCACGAAGATTCCGATTAAAGAACCCAAGAGATAACTACTCAATCTAAGATAGAACAGAGGTGGTTGTCAGGCACATGTTCATAGTTGAGAATGATGATGATTGTCACGGATCATCACATTCATCCGGATTAAGAACAAGTGTTATCTTAGAATGGAAGCAAGCATGATTGAATAAGAAACAGTAGTAATTGCATTAATCCATCAAGACACAGCAGAGCTCCTCACCCCCAACCATGGGGTTTAGAGACTCATACTGTGGAAAGAAACGTGTACAAAATGTTATGAGGTCATTAGGTACGGATACAATGTCAAAAGATACTATAAATAGTAAACTAGTGTCCTAAGGTTTACAGAAATGAGTAAATGACAGAAAAATCCACTTCCGGGCCCACTTGGTGTGTGCTTGGGCTGAGCAATGAAGGAATTTCGTGTAGAGACCTTTTCTGGAGTTAAACGCCAGCTTCCATGCCAGTTTGGGCGTTTAACTCCAAATTTTATGCCAGTTCCGGCGTTTAACGCTGGAAATTCTGTAGGTGACTTTGAGCGCCGGTTTGGGCCATCAAATCTTGGGCAAAGTATGGACTATTATATATTGCTGGAAAGCCCAGGATGTCTAATTTCCAATGCCGTTGAGAGCACGCCAATTGGGCTTCTGTAGCTCCAGAAAATCCACTTCGAGTGCAGGGAGGTCAGAATCCAACAGCATCTGTAGTCCTTTTCAGTCTCTGGATCAGATTTTTGCTCAGGACCCTCAATTTCAGTCAGAAAATACCTGAAATCACAGAAAAACACACAAACTCATAGTAAAGTCCAGAAAAGTGAATTTTAATTAAATACTAATAGAAATATACTAAAAACTAACTAAAAGATACTAAAAACATACTGAAAACAATGCCAAAAAGCGTACAAATTATCCGCTCATCACTTCACTTTCAACCTAGGATACTTGATTGAGGAACATGTGCTATTTCTTTTGAATAGGTGGTTATTATTTTTACCACGCTAATGTTTGTGTTTTAAATTGTGCGTGCATTTAGAATACGCACATTGCCTTTTCTTATACCACACTACTATGACTTCTTCCTCAATTGTTGTTTATTTGTTTATACAACAACCCGGAGCACCGAAGCCCACAAGCTGAAGGTGGAGCCTCAAAGTCCTTCATCCCCCGGATTATGTGCTTGCACGGAGGACTGTGCACAATTTAAGTGTGGGGGAGGATCGCCAACTTCGAGGGGGTAAAATCCTTCTCTTTGACACTTTGCAATATTGTTTTTGTTCTTTTTCTTAAAATTTTGCAATTTTGTTCTTATTTGCATTTTGGATTAGTTTGTTTGTATATATTTCTTTAATGCTTATAGTATTATGGTAGTGAATACTCGCATGTTGCATGTTGTATGTTAGATTGAATAAGTTTGGTAAAACAACAAGAAATTTTATGAAATTCCTTTTAGGGCATGCCATTGATTGAATTGAAGAAAATTGTTTTTAAAACTTGCTTGAAGCCTCATTTTTCATAGAGCATAGAAAAAAAGAGCTAGAACAACAAACCTTGTGAGATTTGAGCCTTCATTGTATGGTTGCACATTTCCAACCATAAAGTTTGTTCTTGTGTAATAAACTCCTTTTATGATTGTAATCTTTGATTTGCATGAATCTATATGTCCATTATTTTGTGTATGAATACTTGTATATGATTGAGGCCATTGTTTCAAATAGCTCACTTACCCATATAGCCTACCCCTTATCTTCCATTGTTAGCCAACTTTGAGCCTATGCTAAACCCATTTATTCTTAATTTTAGCACATTTCAAGCCTTAAGTGAAAAACAATAAATATCTCTTGTTTGGATCTTTGATTAGGTTAGGCTAGTAAGTGTGCTTATCATTCATGTTTGGGAAGTTTGGGAACATTGGTTGGGATAAAATGGTATTTTTATATTTTTGTCAAAATTTTGGGAATTGGGTACATACTCATGCACTGAATGATAAACCACATGCATTGATTTCTTATATGTATTTTAGTTTGAAAAAAAAATTTGAAAAAAAATTAGAAAAAGAAAAGAAAAAGAAAAGTAATAAGAAGGGGACAAAGTACCCCAAAGCGAAGTTCAAAAAAAAAAAATCAATGCATATGGAATGTGAATTAAAGAGAATGCATGACTATGTGAAAAAGTGAAGAATGGATAATTAGGTTAGTTTTGAATTGTATAGGTTGTCATAGGTTAGGTGGGAAGCTTATGTTAATCAAAGATTCAAATTCCAGTCCACTTGACCATATGCATCCTACCTTGACCCTAACCCCATTACAACCCATGGATAAGTCCTCTTGATATTTGTATACATGCGCTGAATAATTGTTGATTGTCAAATGATTTACAAATCTTTGAAAAACATGATTAAAGGAGAATTGAGTGATTAAGCCCTAAATACTGAGTGAATAGAGTGAATACACATCCGGTGAGGGGTTCGATCTCTCAATTCTATGTTCTTGTGCCTTATATTGTATCTTCTTGCAAGTATTGACTTCGATCATAGTGTATTGACTCTTTGCCTTGTCCTTAGGGCTTGTTTTGGATTGATTGGAATCTCTTGTTTGTTTTTGCCAAACTCCATAGGAAATCATATTGTACATATAGATAGATAGTAGTTAATGTAGTTGCATGCATGTAGTTAAATGCATTGACTAAATTGCTTTCGCCCTTTATCCTTCTCCTTTGATTGTGATTAGCATGAAGACATGCTATTATTTAAGTGTGGGGGAATTGATGAATCTATATTTGACGACATATTTTTGGTTTGATTTGAGTGGATTTAATCACATAAACCCACATTTATTCATGTAAATAGCATGCTTTTGTGTTTTCTCTCTAAATTGTGCCTAATTGCGAAAACGTGTTATTTTGAGCTTAAATTAGTGATTTTAATCCCACCTTTATGCCATTTGATGCCATGACATGTTTGTTGAGTGATTTTAGGTCCTAGAGGCAAGTTTGGCAAGGCAAAAGTGGAAGGAAGCATGTACAAAGGGAGAAAGCATGAAGATAACAAAGGAGAAGCACACATTGGAGTGTACGTGTGCACAAACCACTGTGCGTACGTGGTGCGTGGAATTGTGATCATCAATGGCGCCATCAACATGGTACGCTCAATTACAATCTCAACTCTTTATCACAACTTCGCACAACTAACCAGCAAGTGCACTGGGTCGTCCATGTAATAAACCTTACGTGAGTAAGGGTCGATCCCACGGAGATTGTTGGTATGAAGCAAGCTATGGTCATCTTGTAAATCTCAGTCAGGCGGATTCAATTGGTTATGGAGGATTAATGACTAAAAGATAAATAAAACATAAAATAAAGATAGAGATACTTATGTAGTTCATTGGTAAGAATTTCAGATAAGCGTATGGAGATGCTTTGTCCCTTCCGTCTCTCTGCTTTCCTACTGTCTTCATCAAATCCTTCTTACTCCTTTCCATGACAAGCTGTATGTTGGGCATCACCGTTGTCAATGGCTACAGTCTCGTCCTCTCAGTGAAAATGTTCAACGCGCTCTGTCACAGCACGGCTATTCAGCTGTCGGTTCTCGATCATGTCGGAATAGAATCCAGTGATTCTTTTGTGTCTGTCACTAACGCCCCACAATTGCGAGTTTGAAGCTCGTCAGAGTCATTCAATCCTTGAATCCTACTCAGAATACCACAGACAAGGTTTAGACCTTCCGGATTCTCTTGAATGCCGCCATCAATTCTAGCTTATACCACGAAGATTCTGATTAAGGAATCCAAGAGATAAACATTCAAGCCTTGTTTGTTTATAGAACGGAAGTGGTTGTCAGGCATGCGTTCATAAGTGAGAATGATGATGAGCGTCACATAATCATCACATTCATCATGTTCTTGGGTGCGAATGAATATCTTAGAATAAGAATAAGCTGAATTGAATAGAAGAACAATAGTAATTGCATTAATACTCGAGGTACAGCAGAGCTCCACACCTTAATCTATGGTGTGTAGAAACTCCACCGTTGAAAATACATAAGATCAAGGTCTAGGCATGGCCGAATGGCCAGCCTCCCAAAGAGGGTTCAATCATAAAAACATGATCAAAAGATTTTCTAATACAATAGCAAAAGGTCCTATTTGTAGAGAACTAGTAGCTTCGGGTTTACAAAGATGAGTAAATGACATAAAAATCCACTTCCGGGCCCACTTGGTGTGTGCTTGGACTGAGCATTGAAACTTTCATGTGTAGAGACTTTTATTGGAGTTAAACGCCAGCTTTTGTGCCAGTTTGGGCGTTTAACTCCCATTCTTGTGCCAGTTCCGGCGTTAAACGCTAGAATTCTTGAGCTGACTTAGAACGCCTGTTTGGGCCATCAAATCTCGGGCAAAGTATAGACTATTATACATTTCTGGAAAGCCCAGGATGTCTACTTTCCAACGCAATTGAGAGCGAGCCAATTGGGTTTCTGTAGCTCCAGAAAATCTACTTCGAGTGCAGGGAGGTTAGAATCCAACAGCATCTACAGTTCTTTTTAGCCTCTGAATCAGATTTTTGCTCAGGTACCTCAATTTCAGCAAGAAAATACCTGAAATCACAGAAAAACATACAAACTCATAGTAAAGTTCAGAAAAGTGAATTTTAACTAAAAACTAATAAAAATATAATAAAAACTAACTAAAACATACTAAAAACATACTAAAAACAATGCCAAAAAGCGTATAAATTATCCACTCATCACAACACCAAACTTAAATTGTTGCTTGTCCTCAAGCAACTGAAAATCAAATAAGATAAAAAGAAGAGATTATGCAATGAATTCCAAAACATCTATGAAGATCAGTATTAATTAGATGAGCGGGGCTTTTAGCTTTTTGCATCTGAACACTTTTGGCATCTCACTCTATCCTTTGAAATTCAGAATGATTGGCTTCTATAGGAACTCAGAATCCAGATAGTGTTATTGATTCTCCTAGTTAAGTATGATGATTCTTGAACACAGCTACTTTATGAGTCTTGGCCGTGGCCCAAAGTACTCTGTCTTCCAGTATTACCACCGGATGCATACATGCCACAGACACATAACTGGGTGAACCTTTTCAGATTGTGACTCAGCTTTGCTAGAGTCCCCAATTAGAGGTGTCCAGGGTTCTTAAGCACACTCCTTTTTTTGCCTTGGATCACGACTTTATTTTTACCCTTGCCTTTTGGTTTAAAGGGCTGTTGGCTTTTTCTGCTTGCTTTCTCTCTTTTTTTTTCGCACATAATCTCTCTTTTTTTTTGTATTCACTGCTTTTTCTTGCTTCAAAAATCATTTTTATGATTTTTCAGATCCTCAGTAACATGTCTCCTTTTTTCATCATTCTTTCAAGAGCCAACATTCATGAACAACAAAATTCAAAAGACATATGCACTGTTCAAGCATACATTCAGAAGTCAAAGTATTGCCACCACATCAAAATAATTAATCTGTTATAAATTTCAAAATTCATGCAATTCTTCTCTTTTTTAATTAAGAACATTTTCATTTAAGAAAGGTGATGGATTCATAGGACATTCATAACTTTAAGGCATAGACACTAAGACACTAATGATCATAAGACAAAAACATAAATAAAACATAAAGCATAATTTTCGAAAAAAAAACAGAAAAATAAAGAACAAGGAGATTAAAGAACGGGTCCACCTTAGTGATGGCGCCTTGTTCTTCCTCTTGAAGATCTTATGCAGTGCTTGAGCTCCTCAATGTCTCTTCCTTGCCTTTGTTGCTCCACTCTCATGATTCTTTGATCTTCTCTAATTTCATGGAGGAGGATGGAATGTTCTTGGTGCTCCACCCTTAGTTGTCCCATGTTGGAACTCAATTCTCCTAGGGAGGTGTTGATTTGCTCCCAATAGTTTTATGGAGGAAAGTACATCCTTTGAGGTATCTCAGGGATTTTATGATGAGGAGTTTCCTCATGCTCATGTCCATGAGTGGGATCTCTTGTTTGCTCCATCCTTTTCTTAGTAGTATCCATGAGGACTTGGTCCAACCTTTGATCAAAGTTGACCCTTTTTGAGTTTGAAAGAGACCTCGGGGATCACCTTCTTCTTGGCCACAACTTCACAGAAGTGGTCTTGATGCACCCTTGAGATGAATCTCTCCATCTCCCATGACTCGGAGGTGGAAGCTTTTGCCTTCCCTTTCCTCTTTCTAGAGGTTTCTCCGGCCTTAGGTGCCATAAATGGTTATGGAAAAACAAAAAGCAACTCTTTTACCACACCAAACTTAGAAGGTTTGCTCGTCCTCGAGCAAAAGAAGAAAGAAGAGAGTAGAAGAAGAAGAAATAGAGAAGATGGAGGTGGCTTTGTTTTTCGGCCAAGGGGGAGAAGTAGTGTGTATGTTGTGTGAAAATGAAGGAGTGAAGATGGGTTTATATAGTGGTGGAGAGAGGGGTAAGGTTCGGCCATTATGGGTGGGTTTGGGATGGAAAGTGGTTTGAATTTGAATGGTGAGGTATGTGGGGTTTTATGAAGGATGGATGTGAGTGGTGAAGAGAATGGTGGAATTTGATAGGTGAGGGGTTTTTGGGGAAGAGGTGTTGAGGTGATTCGTGAATGGGTGAAGAAGAGAGAGAGAGTGGTGGGGTAGGTGGGAATCATGTGGGAGTGTACGTGTGCACAAACCACTGTGCGTACTTGGTGCGTGGAATTGTGATCATCAATGGCGCCATCAACATGGTACGCTCAATTGCAATCTCAACTCTTTATCACAACTTCGCACAACTAACCAGCAAGTGCACTGGGTCGTCCAAGTAATAAACCTTACGCGAGTAAGGGTCGATCCCACAGAGATTGTTGGTATGAAGCAAGCTATGGTCATCTTGTAAATCTCAGTCAGGCGGATTCAATTGGTTATGGAGGATTAATGAGTAAAAGATGAATAAAACATAAAATAAAGATAGAGATACTTATGTAGTTCATTGTTGAGAATTTCAGATAAGCGTATGGAGATGCTTTGTCCCTTCCGTCTCTCTACTTTCCTACTGTCTTCATCAAATCCTTCTTACTCCTTTCCATGGCAAGCTGTATGTTGGGCATCACCATTGTCAATGGCTACATTCCCGTCCTCTCAATGAAAATGTTCAACGCGCTCTATCACAGCACGGCTATTCAGCTGTCGGTTCTCGATCATGTCGGAATAGAATCCAGTGATTCTTTTGCGTCTGTCACTAACGCCCCACAATCGCGAGTTTGAAGCTCGTCACAGTCATTCAATCCTTGAATCCTACTCAGAATACCACAGACAAGGTTTAGACCTTCCGGATTCACTTGAATGCCGCCATCAATTCTAGCTTATACCACGAAGATTCTGATTAAGGAATCCAAGAGATAAACATTCAAGCCGTGCTTGCTTGTAGAACGGAAGTGGTTGTCACGCACGTGTTCATAAGTGAGAATGATGATGAGCGTCACATAATCATCACATTCATCATGTTCAAGGGTGCGAATGAATATCTTAGAACAAGAATAAGCTGAATTGAATAGAAGAACAATAGTAATTGCATTAATACTCGAGGTACAACATTGCTCCACACCTTAATCTATGGTGTGTAGAAACTTCACCATTGAAAATACATAAGAACAAGGTCTAGGCATGGCCGAATGGCCAGTCTCCCAAAGTGGGTTCAATCATAAAAACATGATCAAAAGATTTTCTAATACAATAGCAAAAGGTCTTATTTGTAGAGAACTAGTAGCTTCGGGTTAACAAAAATAAGTAAATGACATAAAAATCAACTTCCGGGCCCAGTTGGTGTGTGCTTGGGCTGAACATTGAAGCTTTCATGTGTAGAGACTTTTCTTGGAGTTAAACGCCAGCTTTTGTGCCAGTTTGGGCGTTTAACTCCCATTCTTGTGCCAGTTCCGGCATTAAACGCCAGAATACTTGAGCTGACTTGGAACGCCTGTTTGGGCCATCAAATCTCGGACAAAGTATGGACTATTATACATTGCTGGAAAGCCCAGGATGTCTAATTTCCAACGCAAATGAGAGCGCGCCAATTGGGCATCTGCAGTCCTTTTCAGCCTCTGAATTAGATTTTTGCGCAGGTTCCTCAATTTTAGCCAGAAAATACTTGAAATCACAGAAAAACATACAAACTCATAGTAAAGTCCAGAAAAGTGAGTTTTAACTAAAAACTAATAAAAATATAATAAAACTAACTAAAACATACTAAAAACATACTAAAAACAATGCCAAAAAGCGTATAAATTATCCGCTCATCAGTACGCATAAGAACCACAAAGCCATGTGTTCGTACGCACAACATCCCATGTGTACGCACAAGAAGAAAATCAGCATGTGTGCGTACGCATACACCTGTGTGTATGCACACGTCCCAACACGTGACTCATTTAATGGAAATCGCTAGGGGCGATTTCTGGGCCTCCAGAGCCCAGTTTTTGGATTTTTTGAAGCTAATTCTTCCTATATCTAAGAGGGCCTCACTCCATATGAAGTGGGAGGAAAAATTAGGGTTAGTTTAGCGTTATGTAGGTTGTTTTCGAGAGAGAGAAGCTCCCCATTCTCTCTAAAAATTAGGGGTTCTTAGTTTATTTTCTTTATAATTTTCCTTTTTAATTCTTGTTTTCTTATAGTTTCCTCAACCTTTCTTTATTTTATTGTCTTAATTCCCTTATGTTATCTTGTTAATCTCTCATTTTCCTTGCTTTTTATGTTTATGAACATTCTTGTTATTTCCATTTACATTTAATGTAATTTATGTTTTCATGTCATTTATTGCTTTATTGAGTTGCCATCTTTATTTTCCTTGCTTTTGGTAGTTGTAGCATTTATTATTTCTTGTCATTTACCGTGCTTTATTCTCATGTCTCCCAAGTGTTTGATAAAATGCTTCGGTTGGTTTTAGCCTAGTTTTCACACTCTTGGTTGGGAAATTGTGTTGTTTGGGTGAACTTGAGTGGTGGAAATCCATTCCACATTGTTTGAGTGTTGTTAATTGATTTGGTTTCCCTTGACTCTAAGTGAACCATAAATAATAGTGTTGACTTAGGACTTAGGGATTGAGATTAATTATGCCTAGTTGACTTATCCTCGATGTAGGGTTGACTAATTAGGATTAATCCACACACATTTACCATGTTTGTGGTCCACAACTATGATAGCATGCCCTAATTACCCAATTCTCACCAAGAGCCCTTTTTGCTATTTGTTTCCCTTTTATCACTTTAATTGTTTTTTCTTTAATTTCTCGCATGCTTATTTACATTCCTTGCCTCTCTTGCATTCCCAATCCCCCATTCCTCTCATAGCCAATAACATGACACTTAATTGCAACTCCTAGGGAAGACGACTCGGGACTTAAAACTCCCGGTTATTTGGTTTGAATGGTGACATCCTTTGGATTGACATTTGATTATGAGAATTCATTGTTGGTTTGGACTATGCTACTAACGAATTGGTCTTGTTTTGATTGATTCTAACCCGGCAATAATTCTCATCATCAGTACTCTTGGAGTTGAACGCCAGGAAGGGGGCAGCAAGGGCATTGAACGCCCAAGCAGGGGTGATCAGACACATGCAAGTGCTAATAACACCCCTCCTAAGTAAGCCAATAACCCCCTTTCCAATACTGTAGGCTCTCAACCTACATCAACTATGGTTGATGAGTACAAAACCAAGATGCTATTTCTCCAGAAGCTCCATTAAGCAGAGAAAGATAAACAATTTGCCTACTTTGTAGACTATCTCAAGACATTAGAAATTAAGATTCCTTTTGAAGAAGCTCTTGAATAGATACCTTCTTATGCTAAGTTCATGAAAGGAATATTAAGTCACAAGATGTATTGGAGAGAGGTAGAAACAGTCCTCCTCAATGAAGAATGTAGTGCAGTAATCCATAAGAACTTACCAAATAAACTTCAGTATCCTGGGAGCTTTATGATACCATGCACCCTAGGGGACGCCTATATAAGGACAGCCCTATATGATCTTGGAGCAAGCATTAATCTAATGCCTGCATCATTAATAAAGCAGCTCTGCTTGACTCAAGAAGTCAAGCCAACCCGCATATGCCTTCAGTTGGCTGATGGCTCTATCAAGTTTCTACTAGCCGTAGTAGAAGACATGATTATTAGGGTTGGACCCTTTGCTTTCCCCACAGACTTCGTGGTGCTAGAAATGGATGAGCACAAAAATGCATCCCTCATTTTAGGAAGACCCTTCCTAGCCATGGGACGGACACTCATTGATATTTAAAAAGGGGAAGTAACCTTGAGAGTCAATGAGGATGAATTCGTGCTTAATGCTGTTAAAGCTATGCAGCATCCAGACACCCCAGAGGAATGCATGAACATTGATATCATTGATTCCCTAGTGGAAGAAGTGAATATAATCAAGAAACTAAAAAAAAAAACTGAAGGACATCATTTATGATGCCGAGTGAGCCTCCTAAACTCGAGCTCAAGCCGTTACCATCATCCTTGAAATATGCATTTATAGGCGATGGGGATACTTATCCTATGATTATAAGTACTGATCCTAGTGCTAAAGGTGCACAGGATAGCTCTTGGGTGAACCTTAAGTGACCTTAAAGGCGTTAGTCCAACCCGATGCATGCACAAAATCTGGCTGGAAGATGACGCCAAACCTGTGGTACAAGCACAAAGGCGACGGAATCCAACTATGAAGGAAGTAGTGCAAAAGAAAGTCACAAAACTCTGGGAGGCTAGGATTATTTATCCTATTTCGGATAGTCCCTGGGTGAGCCCTATCCAAGTTATACCCAAGAAGGGAGGAATTGCAGTAGTTCACAATGAAAAAAATGAACTGATTTCCATTGGAATAGTTACAGGGTGGCGTATGTGTATTGATTACAGGAGACTCAATAACACCACAAGAAAGGATCATTTTCCTTTACTATTCATAGATCAGATGCTAGAGAGGCTAGAAGGGCATGCATTTAATTGATTTTTGGATGGTTATTCCAGTTGCAATCAAATTGCAGTAGATCCACAGGATTAAGAAAAGACAGCATTCACATGCCCATATAGAGTGTTTGCTTATAGGAGAATGCCATTTGGCTTATGCAATAAACCTGCCACTTTTCAGAGGTGTATGCTCTCCATTTTATTTTCATGGATGAATTCTCTATCTTCGGAGATTCATTTGAATCCTGCCTTGACCATCTAGCCCTAGTTTTGAAACGTTGCCAAGAAACAAACCTGATTTTAAACTAGGAAAAATGTCACTTCATGGTAATTGAAGGAATTGTTCTTGGACATCGAATTTCAGAAAAAGGGATAGAGGTGGATTAAGCTAAGGTGGAAGTAATTGAGCGATTACCACCACCCACTAATGTAAAGGCCGTCAGATGTTTCCTGGGACATGCAGGGTTTTACAGGAGGTTCATAAAGAATTTTTCAAAAATTGCAAAGCCCTTGTAACCTGTTGACCATTGACATTCCATTTGTTTTTGACAAGGAGTGCCTGCATGCCTTTGAAACTCTGAAAGCCAAGCTTATCCCTGTACCCATTATTTCTGCACCCAACTGGGACTTGACATTCGAACTGATGTGTGATACCAGTGACCATGCAATTAGCGCCATCCTGGGGCAGAGACATGATAAGCTCCTACATGTCATTTATTACGCTAGTCGTGTTCTAAATGACACACAGAAGAACTATACTACCACAGAGAAGGAACTACACGCGGTGGTTTATGCCATTAACAAGTTCAGATCTTATTTAATAGGGTCTATGGTCATTGTATACACTAACCATGCTATTCTCAAGTATCTTCTCACCAAGTAGGATTCTAAGCCAAGGCTGATAAGATAGGTACTACTCCTATAAGAGTTTGATATAGAAATCAAAGACAGAAAAAGGTTAGAGAACCAAATGGTAGACCACTTATCTCGAATTAAGCCAGTAGTAGGGACTGCGCTTCCCTCTACTCAGGTATTTGAAAAATTTCCTGATGAGCAACTCCTTGCAATTCGAATAGCCCCTTGCTTTGTAGAGATTGAAAACAACAAAGCCATAAGGTTCATCCCCACAGAATATAGTAGACAGCAAGCTCGAAAACTCATACATGATGCAAAGTACTACTTGTGGGATGAACCATACCTCTTCAAAAGATGCTCGGATGGTATAACCCGCCAGTGTGTGTCTGAAGAGGAAGCATAGATGATCCTATGGCATTGTCCTAGCTCAGAATATGGAGGACACTTTGGAGGTGAGCGAACAACCACAGAGGTCTTTCAGAGTGGCTTTTACTAGCCAACAATCTATAAGGATGCCCGAGAGTTTGTCCGTAACTGTGATAGTTGCCAATGGGCTGGCAATCTTCCTCACAGTCACGACGTGCCTCAGGGAGGGATCCTGGAGATTGAGCTGTTTGATGTGTGGGGAATAGATTTCATAGCACCTTTCCCACCTTCATTTTTGAATACCTACATTCTTGTGGCAGTGGACTACGTGTCTAAGTGGGTTGAGGCAGTCGCATCACCCATCAATGATACAAGAGCGGTGATGAGTGGATATTTTATACGCTTTTTGGCATCATTTTCATATACTTTTCAGTATATTTTGTTTAAGTTTTATTATATTTTTATAGGTTTTAGTGTAAAATTTACATTTTTCGATTCTACTTCAAGATTGTGTGTTATACAGTGATTTCAGGTATTTTCTGGCTGAAATTGAGGAGCTTGAGCAAAAGTCTGATTCAGACATAGAGGAAGAACTGCAGATGCTGTCAGGATCTGACTTCTGATAAACCCCAATTTTGTGGATTATCTTGTTCTTTATTTGGGGGATTTTGTCAACTTATCTCACATTTATTCAATTAAATAGTATGGTTTTGTAATTCTCCTGTAATTTGTGCTTAAGAGTGAAAACATGCTTTTTAGGCCTTTAATTTGCAAATTTTAATTCACTTTAATTCCATTCGATGCCTTGATGTGTTTGTTGAGTGATTTCAGGTTCATAAGGCAAGTATTGGATGGAAGAAGTAAAGAGAAAAACATGCAAAGTGGAGAATTCATGAAGAAATGAGCATTTGGAGAATTGAGGGTCACGCGCACGCGTTGATGAGCGGATAATTTATACGCTTTTTGGCATTGTTTTTAGGTAGTTTTTAGTAGGTTCTAGCTACTTTTTAGTATGTTTTTATTAGTTTTCATGAAAAATTCATATTTCTGGACTTTACTATGAGTTTGTGTGTTTTTCTGTGATTTCAGATATTTTCTTGCTGAAATTGAAGGAGCTGAGCAAAAATCTCATTCAGGCTGAAAAAGGACTACTGATGCTGTTGGATTCTGACCTCCCTGCACTCGGAATGGATTTTTTGGAGCTACAGAAGTCCAATTAGCGCGCACTCAATTGGGTTGGAAATTAGACATCCAGGGCTTTCCAGAAACATATAATAGTCCATACTTTGCTTGAATATAAATGACGTAAACTGGCGTTTAACGCCAGTTCCATGTTCCATTCTGGCGTTAAACGCCCGAAACAGGTTGCAAATTGGAGTTAAACGCCCAAAACAGGTTACAACCTGACGTTTAACTCCAGAAACAGCCCAGGCACATGAAAAGCTCAAGTCTCAGCCCCAGCACACACCAAGTGGGCCCCAGAAGTGGATTTCTGTACTATCTATCTTAGTTTACTGATTTTCTGTAAACCTAGGTTACTAGTTTAGTATTTAAACAACTTTTAGAGACTTATTCTAGACCTCATGACATTTTTAGATCTGAACTTTGTATTTCTGATGGCATGAGTCTCTAAACCCCATTGTTAGGGGTGAGGAGCTCTGCAGTGTCTCGATGAATTAATGCAATTACTTCTATTTTCCATTCAAACACGCTTGTTTCTATCTAAGACATTTATTCATACTTAACCATGATGAATATGATGATCCGTGACACTTATCACCATTCCCTACCTATGAACGTGTGCCTGACAACCACCTCCGTTCTACATTAGATTGAATGAGTACCACTTGGATTTCTTAATCAGAGTCTTTGTGGTATAAGCTAGAATCCATTGGCAGCATTTTTGAGAATCTGGAAAGTCTAAACCTTGTCTGTGGTATTTCGAGTAGGATTTAAGGATTGAATGACCGTGACGAGCTTCAAACTCGCGAGTATTGGGCGTAGTGACAGACGCAAAAGGATCAATGGATCCTATTCCGACATTGCCGAGAACTGAAAGATGATTAGCCGTGCGGTGACAGCGCACCTGGACCATCACACAGCTTGTGTGCGTGAAGAAGAAGGCAGGGGGAAAGCAGAGATTCAGAAGACAAAGCATCTCCAAAACTCCAACATATTCTCCATTACAGCATAACAAGTATTATTTAATCCATGCTTTTTATTTACTATCAATCAAAACTGAAAGTTATTATTATCCAGACTAAGAGTTACAAGATAACCATAGCTTGCTTCAAGCCGACAATCTCTGTGGGATTCGACCCTTACTCACGTAAGGTATTACTTGGACGACCCAGTGCACTTGCTGGTTAGTGGTACAATTGTGAAAAGTGTGATTTACAATTTCGTGCACCATGCGTCATCCACGCGTACGCGTGAGTTGAAGATTTGCAAGCCACGCGCACGTGTCACCCACGCGTACACGTGAGGAGGGATTTTGGCCAGCGACGTGCACGCATCACCCACGCGTACGCGTGACGCTGATCATGTGACTTCATTCAAGTGAATTTGCTAGGGGCGATTTCTGAGCTGCCCAGGCCCAAATTCAACTCATTCCTAAGGCTATTTCATGCAGAATTCAAGCTTGGACAAAGGGGTGGAGCAATTAGTTTTAGGTTAGCATCATGTAGGTTGGTTTTTTAGAGAGAGAAGCTCCATCTTCTCTCTAGAATTAGGGTTCTTAGGGTTAATTGCATCTTAGATCTAGGTTTAATTTCTAGTTCTCGTTTTGTTTTCTTTACAATTTCTTGTTCTAATACTTTAATTCTCTTAGTTTGTAGTGTTAATTTTCCTTTTATGCCTCTCTTTAGTTTTATGAATGCTCATGTTGGATTTGGATTCCTTTTAATGCAATTTCATGTTTGATGTTCTTTTAGTGTTGATTTGAGATGCTATTGTTAATATCTTGCATTGGATAGTAGTAGATTTTATTATTCTTGCAATTTTACCATGCTTTCATTTATGCCTTCCAAGTGTTTGATAAAATGCTTTGTTGGATGTTAGAGTAGATTTTTAAGCATTCTTGGCTTGGAAAGAGAAATTGGGCAATCTTGAGTCATTAATACCCAATTTAGATTGGTGATCTAGAGTTTTTAGTTAATATTATTTCCATTGACTCTAATCTCTTGCTAATTTAATTATTGAATTGATTAGGAATTTCGGATTGAGATTAACTAGTCTTATTTGACTTTCTCTCATGGAAGATAACTTTATACCTTCTTCCAACATTGGAGATGACAAAATAAGATAAATTCTTGTTAATCATTGTTATGATTAGTGACTGTTCATACCCTGACCGAGCTCTCCTAAACTCGGCCACCCCACCAAAGGTCCGACCTCGTCCTAAAGGCCCACACCTAAGGTCGGACCTCGGACCAAATAGAGGGAAAAGGCCCATCAAGAGGAGCGAAGCCCAAAAACCTAAAGGCCGAAAAGGCCTAGGAAAGGCGGTTCCACAGAGATAAAGATAAAACTCCCAAAAGATAAGATAAGATAAGAATATCTTATCCAGGGATGATCACAGCCAACTACTATAAATACACTGGAGCACCCAGGTATAACTCATACTCTAATTCTACTTGATATCTGCTTGGACCCATGCTAACTTAAGCATCGGAGTGTCATTGCAGGTACAACCCCCCGCCGTTCAGCACACCAAGCTCGGGTCACAGACCCCCACCTCGGGCCTTGCCAGACGACCGAGCTGCACGTTTCAGGTAACCCTCGGAACATTGGCGCCGTTGCCGGGGAACCTGGAAGTCATCCATGGCGGACGACCCTCCCAACAATAACCACGCTACATCAGAACAAGAAGAGGAAGTTGACACCGGAGAACGGCCGGACAGCCCTCTATCACCACGCACTCCAGGGGGAAACAAACAGAATCGCCCAAAGACATCACTCCTAGACAAAGATCCACAAAATCCCGAAAAAGAAAAGAGTTCGGAGATTCTGGAAACAGTTCGGGCACAACAAGACCGGCTGAAACGACTCGAAGAGGACATAAAAAAGCAGAAGGAAACTGAACAAGATCTGAGAAGGGAGGCTCGCAAGCGCAGAGAATTAGAAGAAAAACTGCGGAGAATAGAAGCCAACCTGAAAGACCGGACGGAACGAGGCACCACCCCCGAAAACAATCATGACCCCTTCACACAAGAGATCATGAAGGAGAAAGTACCGCGAAACTTCAAACCACCAGATATGGACCTCTACGACGGCACCACCGATCCAAGTCACCACCTCAGCAACTTTAGAAGCAGAATGTACCTCGTCGACGCCTCCGACGCAATTCGGTGCAAAGCCTTCCCCACCACCCTCACCAAGTCAGCCATGAAGTGGTTCGACAACCTACCACCAGGGTCAATCTCCAGCTTTGAGGACCTGACCAAAAAATTCTTAACAAGGTTCTCTATTCAAAAAGATAAGGCAAAACATGCCCCCAGTCTACTCGGGATCAAACAAGGCAACCAAGAAACCCTCCGAGAATACATGGAGCGATTCAACAAAGCCTGCCTGGACATACAACACTTGCCCACTGAAGCAGCCATCATGGGACTAGCAAACGGCCTAAAAGAAGGACCGTTTAGCCAATCCCTATCCAAACGATACCCGACCTCCTTATACGAGGTGCAAGAGCGAGCAGAAAAATATATCAACATGGAGGAAACTTCCCAGCTAAGAGACTCTTCCAAGAAGGAGTCAACCCATTCATTCCGAGATCGAGATCGGGAACAGAAAAAGAAAGAAGAATCCAGTTCGGACAGGCCACGGAAGTACCACAGCTACACCCCCCTCCGAGTCGCCCTGGTAGACGTCTACAGAGAGGTGTGCCACACCGAAAGAATCCCACCACCCCGACCTCTAAAGCACAAGAGAGCAGGGAGAGATCGGTCCGAGTACTGCGAATATCACAGACTCTACGGCCATCCTACTAACGACTGCCACGACCTAAAGAATGTTATAGAAAAGTTAGCCAGAGAAGGAAAACTCGACAGATACATAGCAGAGAAAGGAGAAGAGACCAAGAAGAGGAGACGAGGAGATAACAAAGATCGGGCCGAACCGACCCCACGAACCCCTGAAAGGCACGTACACATGATAAACGGAGGTTTCGCAGGCGGAGGAACATCCAGATCCTCGCGAAAGAGACACCTCAAGGAAATATATCACGTCCGAGAAGACAGTCCCCTGCCCGAGTTACCCACCATCTCATTCACCCGAGAAGATGCCCAAGGGATAATACCCGGGCACGACGATCCAATGGTGATCACCATTATTCTAGCAAACGCCAACCTACATCGAACCCTGATCGACCAGGGGAGCTCAGCAGACATCCTGTTCAAAACAGCCTTCGACAAGCTCGGACTTGAAGAAAAAGAGCTAAAAGCCTATCCCACCGACCTGTTTGGACTAGGAGATACCCCGATCCGTCCCTTGGGATACATCTCGTTACACACTACCTTTGGAAAGGGCGAACAAACCAAAACATTAAATATCGACTACATTGTAGTCGACGTCACTTCGGCATACAACGCCCTCATCGGACGACCAACCTTAAACAGACTAGCAGCTATAGTCTCGACCCCACACCTCTGTATGAAGTTCCCTACCGCAAAGGGGATCGCTACCCTAAAAGGCGACCAAAAACTAGCACGACGATGCTACAACGAAAGTCTGAGCCTAAAAGGGAAAGAGGTCAACACAATAGAACTCGGGCGAGTCCAGGCCCGAGAAGATCTTCGGCCACAACCAGAAGGAGAAACCGAAAAGATCCAAATCGGGAACACACCCGAGAAAGTAACAAACGTAGGGGCAAACCTCGAAGCAGGCCTAAAGGAGGAACTCACAACCCTCTTAAGGGAGAATTCCGACCTCTTCGCCTGGAAAGCCTCCGATATGCCAGGCATAAGCCCCGACCTAATGTGCCATAAGCTATCAGTATACCCGGGATCCCGACCTGTCCAACAAAGACGCAGGAAGCTCGGGCCCGAACGCATGCAAGCAATAGAAGAACAAGTACAAGCACTACTAGATGCAGGGTTCATTAGGGAAGTAAAATACCCCCTATGGCTCGCAAATGTGGTCCTAGTAAAGAAGCCCAATGGAAAATGGAGGATGTGCGTCGACTACACGGATCTCAACAAAGCCTGCCCCAAAGATCCATATCCACTACCAAACATCGACGCCTTAGTCGATGCAGCTTCGGGCTACAGATACCTCTCCTTCATGGATGCATACTCGGGATACAATCAAATCCCGATGTATGGACCCGACCAAGAAAAGACCTCGTTCATAACCCCAAAGGCAAACTACTGCTACGTAGTAATGCCCTTCGGGCTGAAGAACGCAGGGGCAACCTACCAGAGGCTAATGAACAAAGTATTCTCAGAACATATCGGGCTACAGCTAGAGGTGTACGTCGACGACATGCTGGTAAAGACACAAGAAGACAAAAACTTGGTGGCCGACCTCAGCAGTATCTTCGACACCCTCAGGAAACACAACATGAGACTTAACCCGACAAAGTGCACCTTTGCCGCGGAAGCCGGAAAATTCTTAGGCTTCATGCTGACTCAAAGAGGCATCGAAGCAAACCCGGACAAATGCCAAGCAATACTCAATATGAAAAGCCCGACGTGTGTCAAAGAAGTACAACAACTGAATGGAAGGCTAGCCGCCCTATCAAGATTCTTGGCAGGATCAGCGATAAGATCACTACCTCTCTACTCACTCCTAAAGAAAGGGAAACCCTTCTCATGGACCCCGGAGTGCGAAAAGGCCTTCCAAGAATTCAAGGAATTCCTCGGGCAGCCACCAATCCTAACCCGACCTCTAAAAGGGGAAGAGCTCGTGCTATACCTCTCGGTCGGACATCGGGCAGTCGCCTCGGCGCTAATACGAGAAAATGAACAGGGGCAACACCCCATATACTTCGTAAGCAAAGCGCTACAAGGGGCCGAATTAAACTATCAGAAAATAGAGAAATTCGCCTATGCACTAGTATTCGCAGCTCGAAGACTCCGCCCCTACTTTCAAGCCCACACCATCAAAGTCCGGACAAACCAACCCATGAGACACATCCTACAGAAGACAGACATGGCAGGACGAATCCTACGATGGGCGGTGGAACTGTCCGAGTTCGACCTCCACTATGAAGCCCGGACTGCTGTAAGATCTCAATATCTAGCCGACTTCGTCGCGGAATACACTGAGACCCAGGAACCCCACTCTCATGGAATCTGTATGTCGACGGGTCCTCAAACAAAACAGGAAGCGGAGCCGGTGTTATACTCGAAAGCGATCAAGGAACACGGATAGAGCTATCCCTAAAATTCGAGTTCCAGGCCTCAAACAACCAAGCTGAATACGAGGCCCTACTAGCAGGACTAAAGCTAGCCGAAGAGGTCGGAGCCAAGAGAATCACGATCTTCAGTGACTCCCAGGTCGTTACCTCACAAGTAAATGGAAGCTACCAGGCCAAAGACCCTACTATGAAAAAATACCTGGACCAAACACAGGCGCAATTACGACACTTCCCGGAAATACAAATCCAGCACATACCTCGGGAGCAAAATGCTCGGGCAGACGCCCTCTCAAAACTTGCTAGCACCAAGCCCGGAGGGAACAACAGAAGTCTCCTCCAAGAAACTCTACAATCTCCGTCCGTGTTAAGGGAAGAAGAAATACTAAACATATCCGACCAACAACAAGGATGGATGACCCCCATACTCAGCTACCTGAAGTCGGGAACTCTCCCCGCCGAAAGAAGAGAAGCTAAAAGGCTTACAAAGGACGCCCAGAATTATACACTAATCCACGACGTATTATACAGAAGAGGATTCTCAAACCCCTCCTGAGGTGCGTCCCGACCTCAGAAACAAAGAGCGTCCTCGAAGAAGTCCACGAAGGCATGTGTGGGAACCATCTCGGAGCTCGGGCCCTATCCAAGAAAATAGTCAGAGCCGGACTCTACTGGCCGACCTTGCAAAGAGACGCAGCGGAGTTTGTGAAAATATGCCCCCCCTGCCAAAAGCATGCCAATTTTCACAAAGCACCACCCGAAGACCTCATAAGCATCACTGCACCATGGCCCTTCGCAAAGTGGGGACTCGACCTACTCGGCCCGTTCCCACAAGGACCGGGGCAAGTCAAATACCTCATAGTAGGGGTCGACTACTTCACAAAGTGGATCGAAGCTGAACCCTTAGCCACTATTACGGCTCAGAAAAGCCGTAAATTCCTATACAAAACATTGTCACGAGGTTCGGAGTCCCCTACTCCATCACAACGGACAATGGAACACAGTTCACAGACACAAGTTTTCAGAACTTAATGGCCGAGCTAAAAATCAAACAGCAGTTCACGTCGGTCGAACACCCACAAGCCAATGGACAAGCAGAGGCTGCAAATAAAGTCATCTTGGCCGGATTAAAACGAAGACTCCAAGAGGCCAAAGGGGCATGGGCCGACGAACTCCCCCAGGTATTATGGGCATATCGGACAACCCCACACTCTACAACGGGAGAATCCCCATTCCGACTAGCTTACGGAATGGAAGCAATGATTCCCGTCGAAATAGACGAAGGATCACCCAGAGCCATCTTCTACAACGAAGAAGGCAACACTCAGGCACAAAGGGAAGAACTCGACCTCCTCCCCGAAGTCCGAGAAAGAACCCGAATCAGAGAAAAAGCCTTAAAACGGCGAACGGCCCTCAGATACAACCAAAAGGTAATAAAGCGAAGCTTCTCCACTCACGACCTGATTTTAATCCGAAATGACATCGGAACACAAAAGTCGGGAGAAGGAAAACTAGCCGCAAATTGGAAGGGGCCCTACAAGGTAATAGAAGTCTTAGGGACAGGCTACTACAAGATCTCCGACCTAGAAGGCAATGAGCTGCCCAGAGCCTGGCACGCCTGTAACCTAAGACGGTACTACAGCTAGAAAAACTTAACCCGAGGTGTACTCTTTTTCCCTACGAGGGTTTTTTAACGAGACACCCGGTTAAGTAGGACACCCGACCTAGTCAAAGGGGTAAACACTTTGTAAATACTCTTCTTTTTTAAATACTAATCAAATTTTTTATTTTCTCTTCTTCGTGATGAAGCATATCCTAGAAAAGTACCCCACCAAGGCGCATTAATTTATGCTCGGCAAAACGCAAAAAATCATTTGCCAAAGGCCATACAAGGTCGGCAAAGATAAAGCGACGAGGTTCAAATTAATGTGAGAAGTTATAAAAGTAACTCTGAAATGGCTCGAAAAGCCGAATAGAAAAGAAGTTACAAAAATAACTTAAAAAGGCCGACCAAACGACGAAGTCGGACCTGACTAAAGGAGGTACTCAAGGATCCCGATGTCCGAGAACAAACTCGGACCCAAGAAAGAAGCCTTAAAACGGCAAAGAACTAGGACTTCGAGAAAACGCTAGCTAAAAAGTTGTTACCCAAAAACAACTAAAAAGCAAAAAAGCGAAAACGAGAAGTCACAACGCTAGCTAAAAAGTTGTTACCCAAAAACAACTAAAAAGCAAAAAAGCGAAGACAAAAAGTCACAACGCTAGCTAAAAAGTTGTTACCCAAAAACAACTAAAAAGCAAAAAAGCGAAGACAAGAAGTCACAACGCTAGCTAAAAAGTTGTTACCCAAAAACAACTAAAAAGCAAAAAAGCGAAGACAAGAAGTCACAACGCTAGCTAAAAAGTTGTTACCCAAAAAACAACTAAAAAGCAAAAAAAAAGCGAAAACGAGAAGTCAAAACGCTAGCTAAAAAGTTGTTACCCGAAAAACAACTAAAAAGCACAAAAGCTAAAACGCGAACAAGGCTAAAGTTTCAAGACGCTAGCTAAAAAAGTTGTTACCCAAAACAACCAAAAAGCATAAAAGCGGAAGCAGAAAAACACAAAAGCATGGCATAATAAAGCTACAGAATAGCTAAAGTAAAAAAGATGTCCAAAATGTTTGCAGAACACATCCAAAAAACAAAGAAACCCACAGGCCGGGCCAACCACCAAAAAGATCACAAAGGATCAAGGACCTTCCCGGTCTCCACATCAACAGAAGGCTCCGGAGGGACCATCGAAATCGGGACCGCAGGAACAGCACCATCCCCCCGGCTTGGAACCTCCATACCAGATCTATCCTCAGCCAAAGGGGAAGTCGGGTTCACAACCGGAACCTCGGGATCGGACGCTGGAGCCTGGGGATCGGACACCGGAACCTCATCCTCGGCAGGAGCAGGAACAATCTTTCCCTCCACAACCATGTTATCAGTACTGAATAGGCTCAAATCCAGGTCGGGAGCAAGAACCTGGACCTGATCCCTCAAGTTCACAAACATAGCATCCATACCCTTGGCCACATTATCCTCCAGCTCATAAAAATCATCCCGAGCTGACTGCAACTTCTCCTTCGTCTCCAAAAGCTCAGCATACAGCTTAGTGTAGTTCTCCGTCGCCACCCTCGCCATCTCCTCAGACGTCTTCGCCGCCGCCACAGCCGCGGTAGCCCTAGTCTTCTCTTCCTCCAAAGACTCCTCCAGCTCGGCAATCCTAGCATCCTTCAGCTGACTAACCTTATCAAGCTCGGACCGAGCCTTCTCAAGTCGGGAACTGGTCGCCCCAAGGGGAGCTTTCTTGAACTCCCGAGCAATAGCGGCATGAAGGCTAGCCATCCGAACACAGCTCCGCGCCATATACTGAAAGTGATGCTCCATAGACGCATCATCAGTAGAAATATAGGTTTGGGGGAGAATGTGCTGCTCAACCCAACCAAGAGCGTCAAAATCCTTGTCATTAAAGCCGGCAAGCTCTCGGGAGGTCTTCTGTTTCTTGGGGGGAGGACCCAAGGTCGAGGACGGAGAAAGCTGACCGGGTCCGGAGGACGGAGGATCCTGAGTTATAGCTCGGAATTGAGGGGTAGGAATGGTCTTCGACCGAGTCTGAACACCTATGGTAGTCTTCTGTGGAGAAGGTCGGGCAGAAGCCTCGGCCTCAATATTCCGAGCAGCCGCAGACTTCTTCGACCGACGAAGGAACTTCATGGAATCAGCCTGAGAAGACATCTCTGCAGAAACAAAGGAAAAAGATTATCGCAAACAGAAAAATCACCAAGATAAAGTCAAAATATTAAAGATGAAAAGCTCGGAGAGGTCGGGAGCTACCTAACTCGGAACGGAGAAGGCTTGGATCTCCCAACATTTTCTTCGTGTCCAAGTGAGGTGCCGACCCCATAAACTACTCAACACACCCACAAAAGCCTGCTCCACCTCATCTAAGCTCTCAAAGGTATACTTAACCGACACCACATTCTCCTGCCAACAAAGAGGAAAAGAAGGCTCCCCACTCTCATCTAGAAAGAAAGGTCGGACATCCCCAGCAGCCCGGACCTTGAAATAGTAGTTCTTAAAATCATGAAAAGACTCATCATACAAAGTACAAAACTTCTTTCCGGCGTTTGCCCTAAAAGAGACCCAAGACACCTTCCCTCCACCCGACCCCGGCTTCGTCAACACAAACAGATAAGAAAAAAGGGAAACAGAAGGGGAGACACCCAAAATCTGACACAAAAGTTGGAACAGCTTTAAAAACGCCCAAGAGTTTGGATGAAGTTGCGTAGGGGCAAGATTACAGGACCAAAGGACCTCGGACTCTAAGTCAGTAAAAGGAAGTCGGACACCCAGCTTAGAGAAAAAACAGTCATAAGCATAAAAGAAAAACTTCTCGGAACTCTCTAAAGGAGGGAAACACACTCTCTCCTCGGATCCGGGGCTACTAGCTCGTAATCCCGCTCAGACTCCCTGTTCTCACAAATACTACACTCCCTACGAAACCTAAGCAGGTACTCAGAATCTACAACAGACGGGACCCTTAGAGGAGCAGGATCTACCCAACCTAGACCACTTGGAATCTTGGTCGACATTGCTTGAAACACCTTTCGAGACATAAAAAATTCTTGCCTACAAAGAATAATACAAACAGCAAGCCAAAAAACACATAAGGCAGACAGCAAAAAAGTCATTCAACAGAAGCAAGAAAAAGAAGTTCTTTTTGGAAAACAAGCAGCAACCCGAAAACAAAATAAACAAGAGAAAAGAGCCCCCCCCCTACATACAAGCAAAGCAATGGCGGCGCCTCTTTTCGGAACAACCCAGGCATAAGAAACAGAAGCACATGTGCACAGCGAAAATAAAGAACAAAAAACCAACCTGGAAGAAAGGAAGAAGACGACGAACTCCAACGCAAAGAGAGCAAGAACGACGACAGCGAGAACGGCGGCGCAAAAGAAAAACTTCGAAAAAAGCACACGGAAAGAAACCGGAGAAGACGAACAGAGAAGGAAAGGAGCTCGAAAGGAAGGGAAAGGAATAAAACGAAGAAAAAGGAAAGGGGCAAATAAATAAAGCCTTCACAGAGCCCGCGCGGAAATCGAGGAAGAAACGGTAACAAGCAATAAATGCCGAAACGACCGTTTTCAAATTTTGAAAACTACTAATGCCCGAGCTCGACCTCTCAAAAGGACGAACTCGGGCAGGGGCACTGTTCATACCCTGACCGAGCTCTCCTAAACTCGGCCACCCCACCAAAGGTCTGACCTCGTCCTAAAGGCCCACACCTAAGGTCGGACCTCGGACCAAATAGAGGGAAAAGGCCCATCAAGAGGAGCGAAGCCCAAAAACCTAAAGGCCGAAAAGGCCTAGGAAAGGCGGTTCCACAGAGATAAAGATAAAACTCCCAAAAGATAAGATAAGATAAGAATATCTTATCCAGGGATGATCACAGCCAACTACTATAAATACACTGGAGCACCCAGGTATAACTCATACTCTAATTCTACTTGATATCTGCTTGGACCCATGCTAACTTAAGCATCGGAGTGTCATTGCAGGTACAACCCCCCGCCGTTCAGCACACCAAGCTCGGGTCACAGACCCCCACCTCGGGCCTTGCCAGACGACCGAGCTGCACGTTTCAGGTAACCCTCGGAACAGTGACTAGGATAGAAAGCCTTAATTCTCAATCCTTGCCATGAATGTCTCTTTTCATTAATTTCTTTCTTTAATTGTTTGCTTTACTTTTCTTGTCATTTATTTTCTTGCCCTTTACCGAATCAAACCCCCATGTTCTTTTATAGCCAATAATTGATCACTTCATTCCAATTCCTTGTGAGATGACCCGAAGTTTGAATACTTCGGTTATTTTCATTGGGGTTTGTACTTGTGACAACCAAAACTATTAAAATTTGATTTGAGTATTGTTAGTTAGTTGGGATCTATACTACCAACATAACTATTTTGTGTGAAATTCCTAACCATACGAAAATGCTTACATCAAATTTTTGGCGCCATTGCCGGGGAGTTGCAATGGTGTTATGTTATTGGCTATTGTATATATGTTAATATGCTTCTTTGTTAGTTTTTGCTTGCTTTAGGAGTTAATTTTTGTTAGTCCTTATTAGTATTTGTTTTTATTTTCTCTTGTCACTATGAATTCTCATCACTTTGTTAGTCCTTATTAGTATGTGCATCAAGGATTTGGGAATCAAAGGTGGGAGCAGCCTCAAGCATTTGATCAACCTTCATGGCAACAACCCCCACTAATATACTATGAGCAAGAACCACTCCAAGATGCATACCAATCTAATGTGTGTGGTGACCCTCATTGTGCTTCTCAACCACAATTACCATATGCTTATGAACCACCTCCCCAACATAACTTTGAGCCACCATACTCACTAGCCCCATACCACCATTCACCTCCATATGATCCTAACCCATATCCACCATACCAACCACCATATAAACCATGCCTAGAACCACCACATTTTCAATACTAATACTCCCAAGAACCACAATTTTCATATACACCACCTCAAGACTTTCACCAAGAAGATATACCTTCCAACTACAATACCTTTCTCCCAAATAATGAACCCTCTCTTCCACCACGACCTTCATTGGACCAATCTCTCTAACCCCTAATGCAAGGGCAACAAGAACTTCTAGCTAGGTGTCTAAATCAAGAAGAAGAGCAAGAGATACTAGGGGAATTGGTGGCTAGTTTGACCGAAGCGATGAACCACATAGTATCATTGTGCTTAAGTATCCAAGCCACTCCCATTGTTGAATGTGGAGGATTAGTTGAGGAGCACAATGAGATGGGGAATTTAGAACTTCAAAGGGAAGAGGAGGAGTTGAATCAAGAAGTGCAATAAGAGGAGGAGGTAGAGATAATTGAAGCAAAGGAAATGGTTGAAGATTTGGGAGATGTTGAATGCAACAAGGAATCTCAAGTTGAAGAGCCTTCTTCCATATAGCTTGAAAAAGATGTTGAGGAGGCTAGTGCACAACCTCCAAGGTACAATGTGATTGAAGAATTGAAAGAAGAGGGGCAAGCACCAAGTCCCCCTATTTATGATGATTCTGCATTAACATGTGATCCTTTTGAACTTGTTGGATACTCCCCCATTGTGCTTGGAATCGATGATGAGGTAGATTTCACTAAACCTCCTATCTATGATTTAAGTGATGGAGAAGAGCTTGAAGACATTGGTAAAGAAGAATATGAACTTGAGGAAGCTTGGCTAGGGGTAGAGGTTGAAGAGCCTTACCAAGTGGTAGAAGCCCCTAGAAGAGGATGGACGGGAGTGGAAAGTGCCTTATCAAGATCATTGGGAACTCCTCCACCTAAGTCACCATCCAATCCTTCATTCGAGTGGGTAAAACTTCTAACTCTTAGCTTTATTATCCCACTTGAATTTGGCTTGCTTGAAACGGATGGCCAACTTAGGGCGCTTTGTGGAATTAAGCATAAGAGGAAGATGTTTAGTGGTTGGCGTTGTAAATCTAGGCTCATTATGGTTGAAGCTTCAAAGACTAGATACAAGGGTTGGTGTAGTGCTCAATTAGATGGGTCTAGGAGGATCGTTTGGTGCCTTCATGAGAATTTGGTTTACTTACCACCCAGAGGGAATCAGCATAATCAACTTGAAGACGGGTGTGAAAATAAAGTATGGGATCCCGGATTACGAGAGGAGGATAAATGTTGGGATCCCATGGTTTGTGAAGAACTCCATCAAAGCTTGGAGATATTAATTTTAAATGATGGAACTTATTGGAAGTCCAAGCATTGGTGGATGTTCAAGGATGGGTTCAAGCAAAAGCCACCTTGATGAAGAGGAGCTCCCCATAAGTCCAACTTTAAGAAAATAAAAAAAAAGTACTAGGTGGGAGGCACCCCACCATGGTAACATCTTTCCCTTTTCCTTTTAGTAAATATTGGTAAAAACTAGTTTAATTTCATGTTTTGTTTAGTTAGTTGAGTCTATTTAGGAGTCTAGTAGGTTGAATAAGGTTTTATGGTGTTTTGGCAGCTGTTTGAAGGTTTGGAATGCTTGGTTTGGTGCCAGAATTTGGAAAAATTTTGATAAATAGAGCACCATGCCACGCGTACGCGTGACCCCAAGTTTACACGCATATGCATGGATCCAGAATTTTCACCTCCCATACAAATTCCAGAGAGTTGTGCGAGTTTTAGGCTGGAATTGTGCCTTTTGCACAAAATCCACCCACGCGTACGTGTGACCCACGCATACGTGTGACTCATGCATACGCGTCGCCCCCATTTCATCTATCCATGCTTACACGTCACTCCACGCGTACACGTGGACTACCATGTTCACCCACCTCCATTTCTTCTATTCTTTCGATTTTCCTCCTTATTTTTCTTCTCTTCTGTTCTTTCCACCCTTCAACCATCATCCAACACAACCAAATACCATTTACCACCATTTCTTTTAGTTTGTTAATTAGATAGTTATTTAGTTAGTTGAATTTTTGTTATTTTTTCTATTTTTCATTATAAGTGTTGGATTATTAATTTTGTTTGCTGTTTATTACTGCTTAGTATTAACTGATGCTATTTTATCATAATTGTTTTTTATTGTCATTGTTGGAGTCTGACGAGCGGATAATTTATACGCTTTTTGGCATTGTTTTTAGGTAGTTTTTAGTAAGTTCAAGCTACTTTTAGGGATGTTTTCATTAGTTTTTATGTTAAATTCACATTTCTGGACTTTACTATGAGTTTGTGTGTTTTTCTGTAATTTCAGGTAATTTCTGGCTGAAATTGAGGGACTTGAGCAAAACTCTGAAAAAGGCTGACAAAAGGACTGCTGATGCTGTTGGAATCTGACCTCCCTGCACTCGAAATAGATTTTCTGGAGCTACAGAACTCCAATTGGCGCGCTCTCAACTGCGTTGGAAAGTAGACATCCAGAGCTTTCCAGCAATATATAATAGTCCATACTTTATTCGGAAATTGACGACGTAACTTGGCGTTGAACGCCAAGTATATGCTGCTGTCTGGAGTTAAACGCCAGAAAAACGTCATGATCCGGAGTTGAACACCCAAAACATGTCATAACTTGGAGTTCAACTCCAATAAAAGCCTCAGCTCGTGGATAGATCAAGCTCAGCCCAAACATACACCAAGTGGGCCCCGGAAGTGGATTTATGCATCAATTACTTACTCATGTAAACTCTAGGAGCTAGTTTATTATAAATAGAACTTTTTACTATCATAATCTCATCCTGGATTGTATTTTGAATCCTGTGATCACGTTTTGGGGGCTGGCCATTCGGCCATGCTTGAACCTTTCACTTATGTATTTTCAACGGTGGAGTTTCTGCACACCATAGATTAAGGGTGTGGAGCTCTGCTGTACCTCAAGTTTCAATACAATTACTATTACTTTCTATTCAATTCTCTTTTATTCTTATTCCAAGATATACGTTACACTCAACTTTGATGAATGTGATGATCCGTGACACTCATCATCATTCTCACCTATGAACGCGCGTGACTGACAACCACTTCCGTTCTACCTTAGGCCGGGCGCATATCTCTTAGATTCTCCAACAGAATCTTCGTGGTATAAGTTAGATAGATGGCGGCATTCATGAGGATCCGGAAAGTCTAAACCTTGTCTGTGGTATTCCGAGTAGGATTCTGGGATTGAATGACTGTGACGAGCTTCAAACTCCTGAAGGCTGGGCATGATGACAAGCGCAAAAGAATCAATGGATTCTATTCCAACCTGATTGAAAACCGACAGATGATTAGCCGTGCTGTGACAGAGCATAGGAACGTTCTCACTACGAGGATGGGATGTAGCCATTGACAACGGTGATGCCCTACATACAGCTTGCCATGGAAAGGAGTAAGAAGGATTGGATGAATGTAATAAGAAAGTAGAGATTCAAGAGGAGCACAACATCTCCATACGCCTATCTGAAATTTCCACTATTGATTTACATAAGTATCTCTATCCATTTTATTTTCTGTTTATTTTTTTTAATCATATTTGATTTTCTAAATTCCATAATTTTATCCTCCTGACTGGGATTTACAAGATGACCATAGCTTGCTTCATACCAACAATCTCTGTGGGATCGACCCTTACTCACGTAAGGTATTACTTGGACGACCCAGTACACTTGCTGGTTAGTTGTGCGGAGTTGTGAATTGAATTTTAGACACCGTGACATTGAGCACCAAGTTTTTGGAGCCATTACCGGGGATTGTTTCGAGTTAGAAAAGAATGAATCACAATTTCGTTCACCAGAGTCCCTTGTTGAGGTTATATTTGATTACCTGGTTTTGAGTTTTCATGTTGAACATTTGTGAATGCCAAAGTACATGTGCCGTTGCCTTCAAGCTTTCTAAATCTTTTGAATTGCATGTTTTGGCCACCATGCATTCATCATCCATTGTTTGGCAATTGTACATCATCAATGCATTTTTTGTTAGGTGATGCTTGTTTATAATTTACCCTTATTGACACCACCTATTTCATGCATTGAAATTTTGGAATTGTGGAATTGGATCGAAAGCTTACCTAGTAATATATTTTTGAGTTTTGTAAGGTTTTGCGGACCATGCTTGCTATGTGATTGATTTTCACTTCTATCTTCTTTTCCTAAGTTCCATAGCATCCATGTGTTCCACTTCTGTATCACTTAGGTGTTGCAACAACTGCAATATATGTCATTGTTTGATGTGTGAGCTCTATATTTCATTTGGTTCACTAAGTTTACTTACACATCAATCAATGTGCATTCATTATCCAATTCACAATTGCTTGATTAATTACTTGAATGCTTTCATGCTTCTTCACTACTTGTTTGTATCTTAACCTACAAGTCTTTTAAAGTATCTCAAATACACTAGAATGAGTGAATTGTACCCTTCTTTTGTGTAATTGTGATATGGCTTTTAAATACTAGGGTATGAGTTTTAAACTGCGCGCAAACTTAGAACTCACACACTTATTTTTCATCAATGTCACACTAATTCACTCACCTGATTCTAGTAATTTACCTCATTCCAACAATTTACGCTTCCTTGCTTTTGTATTTTCTCATCTTACGGTGTTATTTTCTATTTTTCATGAATGATGCATCATAAGCAAAAGAGGAAGCGGGAGAAAGAACATGCAGTAGCAAACTTTTAAGTATTGGGAGGTCGTCCGACCAGTCAGCATTTTTTGGTGACAATTTCTAATCACAACACTTTTTCATTTCATTTTTAGGTCTTTTATGAATTTTTAGATGCATTTTCTAATTTTAAATATATATATATAATAAACTTAGTCAAAATAACAAAAATTTTCAAGAATCTTATTTATAGGGCACCCCAATTGATTGAAAAAAACATTTTTTTAGAACTTGCTTGAAATATATATTGTGGAACATGATTTTTGAGCTAAGAACACAAGCATGTGAGTTTTGAGTCTAATTGTGTGGTTACATCATATAACCACTTATTTTTATTCTTGTGTGCATTATTCTCTTTCTATGATTGCAATCTTTGATTTGTTTGATTCTATATGTCCATTATTTTGTGTATACATGCACTTATATGATTGAGGCCATGGTTTCAATTAGCTCACTTACCCAAATAGCCTTACCTTTTATCTTCCATTGTTAGCCAAATTTGAGCCTATGCCAAACCCATTTGTTCTTAATTTTAGCACATTACAAGTCTTAAAGCGAAAAATAATAAATGTCCCTTGTTTAGATCTTTGATTAGCTTAGGCTAGTGAGAGTGTTTATCATTTAATTGTGGGAGAGTTGGGAACATTAGTTGAGATAAAAGTGTACTTTTGTATTTTTATTGAAAATATTAGAAATTGGGTACATACTCATGTATTAATTGAATGCAAAACCATATGCATTGATGCTTTTATATATACTTTATTGCAAAAAGAAAGAAAATAGATATTAAAAATAAAGAAAAATATATATCAAAAGAGAAAAAAATAGAAAAAGAAAGAAAAAGAAAAGCAATAAAAAGGGGACAAAATGTCCCAATATAAAGTTCAATAAAAATCAATGCATATGTGTGCTTATCGAAAAGAGAATGCGTGAGTGTGTGAAAAAGTGAAGAATGGGTAGTTAGGTTAGCATTTAAATTGTATAGGTTGTCATAGGTTAGGTAGGAAGTTTAAGTTAAACAAAGATTCAACTTCTAGTCCACTTAACCAAATGGAATCCTACCTTGACTCTAGCCCCATTACAACTTATGGGAAAGTCTTCATGATATTTGTATGCATGCATGAAATAATTGTTGATTGTTAGATGAAAAACAAATCTTGGAAAGCATGATTAGGGGTGAATTGAGTGAATGAACCCTATACACTTGAGCGACTAGAGCGGATACACATCCGGTGAGGATTCGATTGCTCAATTACATGTTTTCACCTATGATCATCTCCTTCTTGCAAGTTTGTAAAATCTTTTAATAACTCAATTCAATTGTGTGTTAATTTGATTGCTATTGCTTTAGCCCTTGTACTATTATATGTATTCTTGGAAGTTGATTTATTTTGACCAAGTAGTTGCATTCATTTTGATAGTTGCATGTAGATAGGTTGCACTCAGGTAGTTGCATTGAATAAATGTTGATACCCTTTGCTTCTTTCTTGAGTTTAGCATGAGGACAGGTTTGGTTTAAGTGTGGGGAGCTTTGATAAACCCCAATTTTGTGGTTTATCTTGTGCTTAATTTAGGGGATTTTATCAACTTATCTCACATTTATTCAATGAAATAGCATGGTTTTGTAATTCTCCTGGAATTTGTGCTTAAGAGTGAAAACATGCTTTTTAGGCCTATAATTTGCTAATTTTAATTTACTTTAATTCCATTCGATGGCTTGATGTATTTGTTGAGTGATTTCAGGTTCATAAGGCAAGCATTGGATGGAAGAAGTGAAGAGAAAAGCATGCAAAGTGGAGAATTCATGAAAAAATGAGCATTGGGAGAATTGAGGGCCACGCGCACGCATCATCCACGCGTACACGTGAGTTGAAGATTTGCAAGCCACGTCCACGCATCACCCACGCATACACGTGAGGAGGGATTTGGCCAGCGAGGCACACACTTGACGCTGATCACGTGAAGTCATTAAAGTGAATTCACTGGGGGCGATTTCTGAGTTGCCCAAGCCCAAATCCAACTCATTCCTAAGGCTTTTTCATGCAGAATTCAAGCTTGGACAAAGGAGGGAGCAATTAGTTTTACGTTAGCATCATGTAGGTTCATTTTCTAGAGAGAGGTGTGATGAATCCATATTTGATGATGATTTTTGGGTAGAATTGAATGGATTTCATCACAAAAACTTGCACTTATTCCCTTGAATAGCATGCTTTTGAACTTTCCTCCCAAATTGTGCGTGATTATAAAAATATGCTCTTTTATGCTTAATTTGATCTATTTTATTCCATTTGCCTTCCATTTGATGCCTTGATGTGTTTGTGAGTGATTATAGGTGTATAAGGTAGGAATGGGTTGGAGAAAATGGAAGAAGAGCTTGCAAAGTGGAGGAAACATGAAGAATCAAAGGAGATGAGTTCAGAGACGCGTGCGTGCGCATAACCTCTTGTGCATACGCATGATAGCCCAAGCAGAGCGCGTGGACCATTTCAAGCACGTCGCGCGTCCAGCCAAGCATCGCCTAGTGTGCGTGCGCATAGGAGGTACTTGTGCATACGCACATGATGGGATTTTCGCAAAGTGTGCGGACGCACACGCCTGTGCGTTCGCATAGTTGTTCGTGCATGACTTCATTAAAAAGGCACGTGACTCGCAATTTGAGGGATTTGGAGGCCCATTTCTAAAGTCTTTTAGCTTATATTGGAAGGGGAATGAGGGACAGAACATAGCATATCATTAGTATAGTTTATTAGTAGTAGTAGAAGGTTTTTAGTTTTAGTTTTCTCTAAGTTTTTCATCATCTCTACTAGGGTTTCTATTATGGTTTTACATTCAAGTGCCATTTCCATTTTTGATCGTTGATTTTTCTAATTTCATTGTAAGTATTCTCTTGTTATTACTCTTTATAGTTACATTGTCATTACTCTTTCTTCTAATTCAAGTTATAGTTCAATTTTACTTTTCTTTTGCAATTTCAATTTCTTGTTGATGAATTTGGTGTTTGATGTTTGTTCCATGCTTTCTTATGTTATTCTTGTTGATTGAGATCAATTGTTGCTTTTAATTTCAAGTCTTTTCTTATTTTTCTCATGTTCAAGCTTTTTGCCCACCAAGTGTTTGACAAAATCTCAAACATAGTTTTAGGTTGAATTTTTGTATGTTGGCTTGGGTAAAGTGAGCAATTAGGTTCTTAGAGTTGGAATGTCCAACATTTAGTGTTAATTCTTGGGTTGTTAATTGTTCTTGTTCTTACTAATGCTAATTTGTTGCTAAGGTAATTAGCAAGCAATTTAGGATTTGTGGGTTAAGAACACTACCCAATTCGGCTCGAAGAAGGGAAGGATCACCCAAAAACTTCTTCGCGTCGAGGTGGGGAGGGTTCCCCCATTTTGCTCTAAAACATGTACGAAGGCCTGCTCGACCTTATCTAGGCTTTCCCAGGAATACCTGGTCACTACCACATCCTTTTGCCAGAATAGAGGGAAGGTAGGCTCATTATTTTCATCCAAAAAGAAGGACCGAGCTCCCTCAATAGCTCGGACCTTGAAATAGTAATTCTTAAAATCCCTAAACGATTCATCATACATAGAGAACACTTTCTTTCCTTGGGAAGCTCAAAAAGAAATCCAGGAAGCTTTCTTCTTAGCCGCCCCAGGTTTGGTCAGAACAAAAAGATAAAGGAAGAGGGCTTGAGAAGGTTGGATATCTAGTTCCTGACACAACAACTGAAATATCTTTATGAAACCCCATGAGTTCGGATGGAGTTGAGAAGGAGCTACGTTGCAAGCCTACAACAAACCAGTCTCAAAGGGGGTAAATGGGATAGTAATATTCAGTTGGCTAAAGAAATAGTCATAAGCATAGAAGAAGGGCCGCTCTCCCTTTGTCAAAGAAGGAAAACTGACCCTCTCCTCGGGGTCGGGAAACACCAGCTCGTAATTCTTCTCTTGAACCCTATCACTACAAATCCTATGATGTCTCCTAAGTCGCACACAATATTCAGAATCAACTACAGAGACACACATCAAAACAATAGAATCCAGCCAATCGGACATGCCCTCTAGAACTTTAGTAGACATTGCAACAACGTTTTGGTGAGAAGACATAGGTCAACTACACCTACAAAAACAAAAGAGAAAATACGGACAACAACTCGGACAACAAACATGTAAACGTCAAAAGTCAAATACGGCAATAAAAATGAAACTCCATGATTCACCCTAAAATCCAGGGGCGCCCTTTTGGAGGCAGCAACAAGGCAAGAACAAGGAAAGGAAAACAATGATTTATGCCCTAAACATCTCTCAATAAACACAATCCTTCCCTAGTAACATCACAACCCGCAAAACAACAAAGTCATTGATGAGCGGAGATTTTATACGCTTTTTTGGGGTGTTTTAATATAGTTTTTAGTAGGATCTAGCTACTTTTTAGTATATATTTTTATTAGTTTTTATGCAAAAATCACATTTCTGGACTTTACTATGAGTTTGTGTGTTTTTCTGTGATTTCAAGTATTTTCTGGTTGAAATTGAGGGACCTGAGCAAAAATCTGATTCAGAGGCTGATAGAGGACTGCTGATGCTGTTGGATTCTGACCTCCCTGCACTCGAAATGGAATTCTTGGAGCTACAAAAATCCAAATGGCACGCTCTCAATTGCTTTAGAAAGTAGACATTCAGGGCTTTCCAGCAATATATAATAGTCCATGCTTTGCCCAATTTTATATGACGCAAACTGGCATTTAACGCCAGCTTTCTGCCCTATTCTGGCGTCAAACGCCAGAAACAAGTTGCAAAGCAGAGTTAAATGCCAGAAACAGGTTACAAACTGGTGTTTAACTCCAAGAATGGCCTATGCACGTGAAAGCTTCAATGCTCATCCCCAGCACACACCAAGTGGGACCCAGAAGTGGATTTCTGCACTATCTATCTTAGTTTACTCATTTTCTATAAACCTAGGTTACTAGTTGAGTATATAAACTACTTTTAGAGATTTATTTTGTATCTCATGACATTTTTATATCCGAACTTGTACCTTTGGCGGCATGAGTCTCTAAACCCCATGGTTGGGGGTGAGGAGCTTTGTAACGTCTCGATGAATTAATGCAAGTATTTATGTTTTCTATTCAATCTCGCTAGTCTCTATTCTAAGATATTCATTCATACTTCAAAATGATGAATGTGATGATCCGTGACAATCATCACCATTCTCAACCTATGAATGCATGCATGACAACCACTTCCGTTCTACCTTAGATTGGACGTTTATCTCTTGGATTTCTTGCTCACGAGTTTGACTACCTCTCCTGACAACAGAGAGTTCAATCCGTGAGTCCAGAGTCTTCGTGGTATAAGCTAGAACCAATTGGCAGCATTCCTGAGATCTGAAAAGTCTAAACCTTGTCTGTGGTATTCCGAGCAGGATCTGGGAGGGGATGTCTGTGACGAGCTTCAAACTCATGAATGCTGGGCATGGTGACAGACGCAAAAGGATCAGTGGATCCTATTCCAACATTAGTGAGAACCAACAGATGATTAGCCATGTACATGGACCCTTTTCACTGAGAGGACGGCTGGTAGCCATTGACAATGGTGATCCACCAACATACAGCTTGCCATGGAAGGAGACCTGCGTGCGTGAAGAAGAAGGCAATAGGAAAGCAGCAATTCAAAGGACAAAGCATCTCTAAAACTCTAACCCATTCTCCATTACTGCGTAACAAATATTCATTTCATTCTCTTCCACTTTTTACAATTAAAACTAAAGAACCCTATTGATATCATGACTAAGAATAATAAGATAACCATAGCTTGCTTCAGGCCGACAATCTCCGTGGGATCGACCCCTTACTCATGTAAGGTATTACTTGGATGACCCAGTGCACTTGCTGGTTAGTTGTGCAAAATTACATTGTGTGAGTGTAATTTTCGTGCACCAAGTTTTTGGCGCCGTTGCCGGGGATTGCTCGAGTTTGAACAACTGACGGTTTATCTTGTTACTTAGATTAGGAAAAATTTGTCTTTTTGGTTTAGAGTCACTAGGATTGCATCTTTTATTATTCCTTTTTTTTTAATCTTTCAAAAATATTATTTTCTTTATTAGTTTTTAATTTTTCTTGGAGTCTTTTGTTTGAGTTTAGTTTTATATCTTAAGTTTGGTGTCAATTGCATGTTTTTATTTTCCTTTAAAAATACTTTTTTAAAACACATTAAATTTATATCTCAGTTGGCTAGCGCGTTGTGCTTGTGTTCTTGGTAATTGGGTATCTTCCTTTTAAAACTTTTTCGAAAATAATTTTTCTTTGATTAAATCTTGTGCCAAATTTTAAGTTTGGTGTTCTCTTATTAATTTTTCTTTAGTTTTCAAAAATTTTATTTTGGTTTTCTAAAAATTTTAAGTTTGGTGTTCTTTCTTTTGTTCTTGGTGTTCTTGAGTCTTCTTTGTGTTTTGATCTTAAAATTTTTATGTTTAGTGTACCTTGGTGTTTTTCCTCCAAACTTTTCGAAAACAAGGAGCATTAGATCTAAAAATTTTAAGTCTTGTATCTTTTGTGTGTTTTTCTCTTTCATAATAAAATTCAAAAATAAAAAAATATATTTTCCTTTAATTTCTCATAATTTTCGAATCCCTTAGGTTGACTTGGTCAATTTTTTTTAAATCATATCTTTTTTAAAAACATCCTAACCACCTTCTCTCTACTCACTTTTTAAAAAATCTTCATAAAATATTTTCAAATCTTTTTTATTTTAGTTTTATTTATTTATTTATTTATTTTTATTTTATTATTTCAATATATATATATATATATATATATATATAATAAAATTTTTATCTACACCATCTCCCTTACTCCATCATGGACCTAAGTGGAAATGAACAGTCCAGAAGGACTCTGGGGTTATATGCTAACTCTAATACTACTTCATATGGGAGTAGTATCTGTATACCCTCCATCGGAGTCAGTAATTTTGAGTTGAATCCTCAGCTCATTATCATGGTGCATCAAAATTGCCAGTATTCCAGTCTTCCACAGGAAGAAACAACTAAGTTTCTGGCACAGTTCTTACAAATTGCTAACACAGTACATGATAAAGAAGTAGATCAGGTTGTCTACAGATTATTACTGTTCCCATTTGCTGTAAAAGACCAAGCTAAGAGGTGGTTAAATAACCAACCTAAGGCCAGCATAAGAACATGGAAACAGTTGTCAGACATGTTCCTGAATCAATATTTCCCTCCTAAGAGGAAGACACAGCTAAGGCTGGACATCTAAGGCTTTAAACAAGAGGATAATGAATCCCTTTACAACGCTTGGGAGAGGTACAGAGAGATGCTAAGGAAATGCCCATCTGAAATGTTTTCAGAGTGGGTGTAGTTAGATATCTTCTACTACGGGCTTACAGAAAAAGCTCAGATATCTCTAGACCACTCAGTTGGTGGATCTATACACATGAGAAAAACAATTGAAGAGGCTCAAGAGCTCATTGATATAGTTGCTAGAAATCAGCATCTGTACTTAAGTAGTGAGTCCTCCATAAAAGAAGAGGCTAAGGCAGTATCCACTAAACTTAGTCCTCTGGAACAAATTGCTGAAATCAATCAACATTTATGTTATCTGACAGAACAGTTGGCAGAATTTAAAGAGATGTTACAAGACACTAAGGATGCTAACAAGAACATGGAAGCACAACTTGACCAAACAAGACGGTAGTTATCAAAACAGATAACAGAGGAGTGTCAAGCAGTTTAATTAAGAAGTGGAAAAATATTGAATACCTCAACTCAAAGCAGGAGAAAGCCAAGAAAAGAACAAACAATAGAGGATGAGCAGACTGCTACCAAAAATCCCTCTGAGGACAGTAAGAGCCCAGAGAGGAATGATTCTGGCATTCAAACACCAGAAAAGAGTGAAAAACTAGCGTTAAACGCCTAGTGGACATCCAGTTCTGGTGTTCAAACGCCAGAAAAGCAAGAAAAAGTGGCGTTAAACGCCCAACCCATGTTCAGTTCTGGCATTCAAACGCCAGAAAAGGGAGGGAATCTGGCGTTAAACGCCAATCCTGCCCCCAATCCTGGCGATCAAATGCCTATGATGGGTCAGACACTTGCAAATGCTGATAATAACTCTCTCAAGAAGGCTTCTCAACCTACCTCTGCAGGAAATAAACCTGCAACAACCAAGGTTGATGAATACTGTTCATACCCTGACCGAGCTCTCCTAACTCGGCTAATCCACAGAAGGTCCGACCTCGTCCCAAAGGCCCACGCCTGAGGTCGGACCTCGGACCAACAAAGGAAAAGGCCCATTAAAAAGGAGCGAAGCCCAAAACCTAAAGGCCGAAAAGGCCTAGGAAAGGCGGTTCCACAGAGATAAAGATAAAACTCCCAAAAGATAAGATAAGATAAGAATATCTTATCCAGGGATGATCACGACCAACTACTATAAATACACTGGAGCACCCAGGTATAACACACACTCTAATTCTACTCGATATCTGCTTGGACCCATGCTAACTTAAGCATCGGAGTGTCATTGCAGGTACATCCCCCCGCCGTTCAGCACACCAAGCTCGGGTCACAGACCCCTACCTCGGACCTTGCCTGAACGACCGAGCTACACGTTTCAGGTAACCCTCGGAACATTGGCGCCGTTGCCGGGGACCTTGGAAGTCATCCCACCACCATGGCGGACAACCCTCCCAACAATAACCACGATACATCCGAACAAGAAGAGGAAGTTGACACCGGAGAACGGCCGGACAGCCCTCTATCACCACGCACTCCAGGGGGAAACAAACAGAATCGCCCAAAGACATCACTCCTAGACAAAGACCCACAAAATCCCGAAAAAGAAAAGAGTTCGGAGATTCTGGAAACAGTTCGGGCACAACAAGACCGGCTGAAACAACTCGAAGAGGACATAAAAAAGCAGAAGGAAACTGAACAAGATCTGAGAAGGGAGGCTCGCAAGCGCAGAGAATTAGAAGAAAAACTGCAGAGAATAGAGGCCAACCTGAAAGACCGGACGGAACGTGGCACCACCCCCGAAAACAATCATGACCCCTTCACACAAGAGATCATGAAGGAGAAAGTACCGCGAAACTTCAAACCACCAGATATGGACCTCTACGACGACACCACCGATCCAAGTCACCACCTCAGCAACTTTAGAAGCAGAATGTACCTCGTCGACGCCTCCGACGCAATTCGGTGCAAAGCCTTCCCCACCACTCTCACCAAGTCAGCCATGAAGTGGTTCGACAACCTACCACCAGGGTCAATCTCCAGCTTTGAGGACCTGACCAAAAATTCTTAACAAGGTTCTCTATTCAAAAGGATAAGGCAAAACATGCCCCCAGTCTACTCGGGATCAAACAAGGCAACCAAGAAACCCTCCGAGAATACATGGAGCGATTCAACAAAGCCTGCCTGGACATACAACACTTGCCCACTGAAGCAGCCATCATGGGACTAGCAAACGGCCTAAAAGAAGGACCGTTTAGCCAATCCCTATCCAAACGATACCCGACCTCCTTATACGAGGTGCAAGAGCGGGCAGAAAAATATATCAACATGGAGGAAACCTCCCAGCTAAGAGACTCTTCCAGGAAAGAGTCAACCCACTCATTCCGAGATCGAGATCGGGAACAGAAAAAAAAAGAAGAATCCAGCTCGGACAGGCCACGGAAGTACCACAGCTACACCCCCCTCCGAGTCGCCCTGGTAGACGTCTACAGAGAGGTGTGCCACACCGAAAAAATCCCACCACCCAGACCTCTGAAGCAAAAAAGGGCAGGAAGAGATCGATCCGAATACTGTGAATATCACAGACTCTACGGTCATTCTACTAACGACTACCACGACCTAAAGAATGTTATAGAAAAGCTAGCCAGAGAAGGAAAACTCGACAGATACATAGCAGAGAAAGGAGAAGAGACCAGGAAGAGGAGACGAGGAGATAACGAAGATCGGGCCGAACCGACCCCACGAACCCCTGAAAGGCACGTACACATGATAAACGGAGGTTTCGCAGGCGGAGGAACATCCAGATCCTCGCGAAAGAGACACCTCAAGGAAATATATCACGTCCGAGAAGACAGTCCCCTGCCCGAGCTGCCAACCATCTCGTTTACCCGAGAAGACGCTCTGGGGATAATACCCGGGCACGATGATCCTATGGTAATCACCATCATCCTAGCGAATGCCAACTTACATCGAACCCTGATCGACCAAGGAAGCTCAGCAGATATCCTATTCAAAACGGCCTTCGACAAGCTCGGACTTGAAGAAAAAGAGCTAAAAGCCTATCCCACCGACCTGTTTGGACTAGGAGATACCCCGATCCGTCCCTTGGGATACATCTCGTTACACACTACCTTTGGAAAGGGCGAGCAAACCAAAACATTAAATATCGACTACATTGTAGTCGACGTCACTTCGGCATACAACGCCCTCATCGGACGACCAACCCTAAACAGACTAGCAGCTATAGTCTCGACCCCACACCTTTGCATGAAGTTCCCTACCGCAAAGGGAATTGCTACCCTAAAAGGCGACCAAAAACTAGCACGGCGATGCTACAACGAAAGTCTGAGCCTAAAAGGGAAAGAGGTCAACGCAATAGAACTCGGGCGAGTTCAGACCCGAGAAGATCTTCGGCCACAACCAGAAGGGGAAACCGAGAAGATCCAAATCGGGAACACACCCGAAAAAATAACAAACATAGGGGCAAACCTCGAAGCAGGCCTAAAGAAGGAACTCACAACCCTCTTAAGGGAAAATTCCGACCTCTTCGCCTGGAAAGCCTCCGACATGCCAGGCATAAGCCCCGACCTAATGTGCCACAAGCTATCGGTGTATCCGGGTTCCCGACCTGTCCAACAAAGACGCAGAAAACTCGGGCCCGAACGCATGCAGGCAATAGAGGAACAAGTACAAGCACTACTAGACGCAGGGTTCATTAGGGAGGTAAAATACCCCCTATGGCTCGCAAACGTGGTTCTGGTAAAAAAGCCCAATGGAAAATGGAGGATGTGCGTCGACTACACAGATCTCAACAAAGCCTGTCCCAAAGACCCATATCCACTACCAAACATCGACGCCTTAGTCGATGCAGCTTCGGGCTACAGATACCTTTCCTTCATGGATGCATACTCGGGATACAATCAAATCCCGATGTATGGACCCGATCAAGAAAAAACCTCGTTCATAACCCCAAAGGCAAACTACTGCTATGTAGTAATGCCCTTCGGGCTGAAGAACGCAGGGGCAACCTACCAGAGGCTAATGAACAAAGTGTTCTCAGAACACATCGGGCTACAGCTAGAGGTGTACGTCGATGACATGCTGATAAAGACACAGGAAGACAGAAACTTGGTGGCCGACCTCACCAGTATCTTCGACACTCTCAGGAAACACGACATGAGACTTAACCCGACAAAGTGCACCTTCGCCGCAGAAGCCGGAAAGTTCTTAGGTTTCATGCTAACTCAAAGAGGCATCGAAGCAAACCCGGACAAATGCCAAGCAATACTCAATATGAAAAGCCCGACGTGTGTCAAAGAAGTACAACAACTGAATGGGAGGCTAGCCGCCCTATCAAGATTCTTGGCAGGATCAGCGATAAGATCACTACCTCTCTACTCACTCCTAAAGAAAGGGAAACCCTTCTCATGGACCCCGGAGTGCGAAAAAGCCTTCCAAGAATTCAAGGAGTTCCTCGGGCAGCCACCAATCCTGACCCGACCTCTAAAGGGGGAAGAGCTCGTACTATACCTCTCGGTTGGACATCGGGCAGTCGCTTCGGCACTAATACGAGAGAATAACCAGGGGCAACACCCCATATACTTCGTAAGCAAGGCGCTACAAGGGGCCGAATTAAACTATCAGAAAATAGAGAAATTCGCCTACGCACTAGTGTACACAGCTCGAAGGCTCCGTCCCTACTTTCAAGCCCACACCATCAAAGTCCGGACAAACCAACCCATGAGACACATCCTACAAAAGACAGACATGGCAGGACGAATCCTACAATGGGCGGTGGAACTGTCCGAGTTCGACCTCCACTATGAAGCCCGGACTGCTATAAAATCTCAATATCTAGCCGACTTCGTCGCAGAATACACTGAGACCCTGGGAACCCCACTCTCATGGAATCTGTATGTCGACGGGTCCTCGAACAAAACAGGAAGCGGAGCCGGTGTTATACTCGAAAGCGATCAAGGCACACAGATAGAGCTATCCCTAAAATTCGAGTTCCAGGCTTCGAACAACCAAGCCGAATACGAGGCCCTATTAGCAGGACTAAAGCTAGCCGAAGAGGTCGGAGCCAAGAGAATCACGATCTTCAGCGACTCCCAGGTCGTCACATCACAAGTAAACGGAAGCTACCAAGCCAAAGACCCTACTATGAAAAATACCTGGACCAAACACAGGCGCAATTACGACAATTCCCGGAGATACAAATCCGGCACATACCTCGGGAGCAAAACGCCCGGGCAGACGCCCTCTCAAAGCTTGCTAGCACCAAGCCCGGAGGGAACAACAGAAGTCTCCTCCAAGAAACTCTACAATCTCCCTCCGTGTTAAGGGAGGAAGAAATACTAAATATATCCGACCAACAACAAGGATGGATGACCCCCATACTCAACTACCTGAAGTCGGGAGCTCTCCCCGCCGAAAGAAGGGAAGCTAAAAGGCTTACAAAGACGCCCAGAATTATACGCTAATCCACGACGTATTATACAGAAGAGGATTCTCAAACCCCCTCCTGAGGTGCGTCCCGACCTCAGAAGCAAAAAGTGTCCTCGAAGAAGTCCACGAAGGTATGTGTGGGAACCATCTCGGAGCTCGGGCCCTATCCAAAAAATAGTCAGGGCCGGGTTCTACTGGCCGACCTTGCAAAGAGACGCAGCGGAGTTTGTGAAAATATGCCCCCCCTGCCAAAAACATGCCAATTTTCACAAAGCGCCACCCGAAGACCTCATAAGCGTCACTGCACCATGGCCCTTCGCAAAGTGGGGACTCGACCTACTCGGCCCATTCCCACAAGGACCGGGGCAGGTCAAATACCTCATAGTAGGGGTCGACTACTTCACAAAGTGGATCGAGGCTGAACCCTTAGCCACTATTACGGCTCAGAAAAGCCGTAAATTCCTATACAAAAACATTGTCACGAGGTTCGGAGTCCCCTACTCCATCACAACAGACAATGGAACACAGTTCACAGACACAAGTTTTCAGAACTTGGTGGCCGAGCTAAAAATCAAACAGCAGTTCACATCGGTCGAGCACCCACAAGCCAATGGACAAGCAGAGGCTGCAAATAAAGTCATCCTGGCCGGATTAAAACGAAGACTCCAAGAGGCCAAAGGAGCATGGGCCGACGAACTCCCCCAGGTATTATGGGCATATCGGACAACCCCGCACTCTACAACGGGAGAATCCCCATTCCGACTAGCTTACGGAATGGAGGCAATGATTCCCGTCGAAATAGACGAAGGATCACCCAGAGCCATCTTCTACAATGAAGGAAGGAACCCTCAGGCACAAAGGGAAGAACTCGACCTCCTCCCCGAGGTCCGAGAAAGAGCCCGAATCAGAGAAGAAGCCTTAAAGCGGCGAACGGCCCTCAGATACAACCAAAAGGTAATAAAGCAAAGCTTCTCCACTCACGACCTGATTTTAATCCGAAATGACATCGGAACACAAAAGTCGGGAGAAGGAAAGCTAGCCGCAAATTGGAAAGGGCCCTACAAGGTAACAGAAGTCTTAGGGACAGGCTACTACAAGATATCCGACTTAGAAGACAATGAGCTACCCAGAGCCTGGCACGCCTGTAACTTAAGACGGTACTACAGCTAGAAAAACTTAACCCGAGGTGTACTCTTTTTCCCCACGAGGGTTTTTTAATGAGACACCCGGTTAAGTAAGACGCCCAACCTAGTCAAAAGGGTAAACACCTTGTAAATATTCTTCTTTTTTAATACTAATCAAATTTCTTTATTTTCTCTTCCTCATGATGAAGCATATCCTAAAAAGTACCCCACCAAGGCGCATTAATTTATGCTCGGCAAAACGCAAAAAATCATTTGCCAAAAGACCATACAAGGTCGGCAAAGATAAAGCGACGAGGTTCAAATTAATGTGAGAAGTTATAAAAGTAACTCTGAAATGGCTCGAAAAAGCCAAGTAGAAAAGAAGTTACGAAAATAACTTAAAAAGGCCGACCAAACGACGAAGTCGGACCTGACTAAAGGAGGTACTCAAGGATCCCGATGTCCGAGAATAAGCTCGGACAAAAGAAAGAAGCCTTAAAACGGCAAGAACCAGGACTTCGAGAAAACGCTAGCTAAAAAGTTGTTACCCGAAAACAACTAAAAAGCACAAAAGCGAAAACGAGAAGTCAAAACGCTAGCTAAAAAGTTGTTACCCGAAAACAACAAAAGCACAAAAGCGAAAACGAGAAGTCAAAACGCTAGCTAAAAAGTTGTTACCCGAAAACAACAAAAAGCACAAAAGCGAAAACGAGAAGTCAAAACGCTAGCTAAAAAGTTGTTACCCGAAAACAACTAAAAAGCACAAAAGCGAAAACGAGAAGTCAAAACGCTAGCTAAAAAGTTGTTACCCGAAAACAACTAAAAAGCACAAAAGCGAAAACGAGAAGTCAAAACGCTAGCTAAAAAGTTGTTACCCGAAAACAACTAAAAGCACAAAAGCGAAAACGAGAAGTCAAAACGCTAGCTAAAAAGTTGTTACCCGAAAACAACTAAAAAGCACAAAAGCGAAAACGAGAAGTCAAAACGCTAGCTAAAAAGTTGTTACCCGAAAACAACTAAAAAGCACAAAAGCGAAAACGAGAAGTCAAAACGCTAGCTAAAAAGTTGTTACCCAAAACAACTAAGAAAGCATAAAAAGCGGAACGAGAAAGTCAAAACGCAAAGCACGGCATAATAAAGCTACAGAGTAGCTAAAATAACAAAAAACGGTGTCCAAAGTGTTTGCAGAAAACATCCAAAAAACAAAAAGCCCACAGGCCGGGCAAAAAAGCCAAAATTAAAGAAACTACAGAGGATCAAGGACCTTCCCGGTCTCCACATCAACAGAAGGCTCCGGAGGGACCATCGAAATCGGGACTGCAGGGACAGCACCATCACCCCGGCTTGGAACCTCCACACCAGATCCATCCTTAGCCAAAGGTGAAGTCGGGTTCACAACCGGAACCTCGGGATCGGACGCTGGAGCCTGGGGATCGGACACCGGAACCTCATCCTCGGCAGGAGCAGGAACAATCTTTCCCTCCACAACCATGTTATCAGTACTAAATAGGCTCAAATCCAGATCAGGAGCAAGAACCCGGACTTGATCCCTCAAATTCACAAACATAGCATCCATGCCCTTGGCCACATTATCCTCCAGCTCAAAAATCATCCCGAGCAGACTGCAACTTCTCCTTCGTCTCCAAAAGCTCAGCATACAACTTAGTATAGTTCTCCGTCGCCACCCTCGCCATCTCCTCAGACGTCTTCGCCACCGCCACAGCCGCGGTAGCCCTAGTCTTCTCTTCCTCCAAAGACTCCTCCAGCTCGGTAATCCTAGCGTCCTTCAGCTGACTAATCTTATCAAGCTCGGACCGTGCCTTCTCAAGTCGGGAGCTGGTCGCCCCGAGGGGGCTTTCTTGAACTCCCGAGCAATGGCGGCATGAAGACTAGCCATCCGAACACAGCTCCGTGCCATATACTGAAAGTGATGCTCCATGGACGCATCATCAGTAGAAATAAAAGTCTCGGGAGAATGTGCTGCTCAATCCAACCAAGAGCGTCAAAATCCTTGTCGTTGAAACCGGCAAGCTCTCGGGAGGTCTTCTGTTTCTTGGGGGGAGGACCCGAGGTCGACGACGGAGAAAGATGGCCGGGTCCGGAGGTCGGAGGATCTTGAGTTATAGCTCGGAATTGAGGGGTAGGAATGGTCTTCGACCGAGTCTGAACACCTATGGTAGTCTTCTGTGGAGAAGGTCGGGCAGAAGCCTCGGCCTCAATATTCCGAGCAGCCGCAGACTTCTTCGACCGACGAAGGAACTTCATGGAATCAGCCTGAGAAGACATCTCTGCAGAAACAAAAGAAAGGGATTATCACAAACAGAAAAATCACCAAAATAAAGTCAAAATATTAAGATGAAAAGCTCAGGAGAGGTCGGGAACTACCTAACTCGGAACGGAGAAGGCTTGGATCTCCTAACATTTTCTTCGTGTCCAAGTGAGGTGCCCGACCCCATAAACTACTCAACACACCCACAAAAGCCTGCTCCACCTCATCTAAGCTCTCAAAGGTATACTTCACTGACACTACATTCTCCTGCCAGCAAAGAGGAAAAGAAGGCTCCCCACTCTCATCTAGAAAGAAAGGTCGGACATCTCCAGCAGCCCGGACCTTGAAATAGTAGTTCTTAAAATCATGAAATGACTCATCATACAAGGTACAGAACTTCCTTCCGGCGTTCGCCCTAAAGAGACCCAAGACACCTTCCCTCCACCCGACCCCGGCTTCGTCAACACAAACAGATAAGAAAAAAGGGAAACAGAAGGGGAGACACCCAAATCTGACACAAAAGTTGGAACAGCTTTAAAATGCCCAAGAATTCGGATGGAGTTGCGAAGGGGCAAGATTACAAGACCAAAGGACCTCGGACTCCAAGTCAGTGAAAGGAAGTCGGACACCCAGCTTAGAGAAAAACAATCGTAAGCATAGAAGAAGAGCTTCTCGGAACTCTCTAAAGGGGGAAAGCACACTCTCTCCTCGGACTCCGGGGCTACTAGCTCGTAATCCCGCTCAGACTCCCTGTTCTCACAAATACTACACTCCCTACGGAACCTAATCAGGTACTCAGAATCTACAACAGACGGACCCTTAGAGGAACAGGATCTACCCAACCAAGACCACTCGGAATCTTGGTCGACATCGCCTGAAACACCTTTCGAGACATAAAAAAATCTTGCCTACAAAGAAAAGTACAAACAGCAAAGCCAAAAATCACATAATAGGCAGACAGCAAAAAACTCATTCAGCAGAAGCAAGAAAACAAAGTTCTTTAGAAGGAAAATGCAGCAACCCGATAAACAAGGTAATCAGAGAAAAGAGCCCCCACCACACACAGGCAAAACAAAACAGTGGCGGCGCCTCTTTTCAGGGCAACCCAAGCAATAGAAGAAAAGAAACAGAAGCATATGGGAACAGCGAAAAGCAAAAACAAACCTGGGAAAGAGGAGAAGGACGACGAGCTCCGACGCAAAGGAGAGCAAGAACGGCGGCGCAGAAGAAACTCCGAAAAGGCGCACAAAAAGAACCGGAGAAAAAGAACAGAGAGATGATGAAGGTGCTCGGAAGAGAGGAGGTGAAAAACTCAGAAAAAGGGAAACGAATAAACAAAGAAAACGAGGAAAGGGGCAAATATATAATGCCTTCACAGAGCCCGCACGGAAATCAAGGAAGAAACGGTAACAAGCAATAAATGCTGAAACGACCGTTTTCAAAATTTTGAAACTACTATGCCCGAGCTCGACCTCTCAAAAGGACGAACTCGGGCAGGGGCACTGTTCATACCCTGACCGAGCTCTCCTAACTCGGCTAATCCACAGAAGGTCCGACCTCGTCCCAAAGGCCCACGCCTGAGGTCGGACCTCGGACCAACAAAGGAAAAGGCCCATTAAAAAGGAGCGAAGCCCAAAACCTAAAGGCCGAAAAGGCCTAGGAAAGGCGGTTCCACAGAGATAAAGATAAAACTCCCAAAAGATAAGATAAGATAAGAATATCTTATCCAGGGATGATCACGACCAACTACTATAAATACACTGGAGCACCCAGGTATAACACACACTCTAATTCTACTCGATATCTGCTTGGACCCATGCTAACTTAAGCATCGGAGTGTCATTGCAGGTACATCCCCCCGCCGTTCAGCACACCAAGCTCGGGTCACAGACCCCTACCTCGGACCTTGCCTGAACGACCGAGCTACACGTTTCAGGTAACCCTCGGAACAAATACAAAGCCAAAATACCTTATCCTCAGAAACTTCACCAAGCGGAATAGGATAAACAATTTGCCCACTTTGCAGACTATCTGAGGACTCTTGAAATCAAGATTCTGTTTGCAGAGGCACTTGAGCAAATACCCTCTTATGCTAAGTTCATGAAAGAGATCTTAAGACATAAGAAGGATTGGGGAGAAACTGAAAAAATTTTTCTCACTGAAGAATACAGTGCAATCATTTTAAAGAGCTTGCCAGAGAAGCTTAATGATCCTGGAAGCTTTATGATACCATGCACATTAGAAGGTACATGTACCAAGACAGCTCTATGTGATCTTAGGGTAAGTATCAACCTAATCCCTGCATCCACTATCAGAAAGCTTGGCTTGATTGAAGAGGTCAAACCAACCAGGATATGTCTTCAACTCACTAATGGCTACATTAAATACCCATCAGGCGTAATTGAGGATATGATTGTCACAGTTGGGCCATTCGCCTTTCCCACTGATTTTGTAGTGCTGAAAATGGAGGAGCACAAGAGTGCAACTCTCATTCTAGGAAGACCTTTCATAGCAACTGGACGAACCCTCATTGACGTCCAAAAAGGGGAAGTAACCCTGACAGTCAATGAGGATGAGTTTAGGCTGAATGCTATTAAAGCAATGAAGCACCCAGACGCATTAAAAGACTGTATGCGTGTTGATATCATTGATTCCCTGGTACTGGAGATCAATATGGCTGAGAGTCTCAAATCAGAGCTAGAGGATATCTTTAAAGATGTCCAGCCTGATTTGGAGGAACCAGAGGAAATACAGAAACCTCTGAAAATTCCTCAGGAAGAGGAGAAACCTCCTAAACCCGAGCTCAAACCACTACCACCTTCCCTAAAATATGCTTTTCTGGGAGAAGGTAAAACTTTTCCTGTAATCATAAGCTCTACCTTAGAGCCACATGAAGAGAAAGCACTAATTCAGGTGCTAAGGACACACAATACAGCTCTTGGGTGGTCAATTAGTGATCTCAAGGGCATTAGCTCAGCCAGATGCATGCACAAGATCCTACTGGAGGATAATGCTAAACAAGTGGTTCAACCACAAAGGCGGCTGAATTCAGCCATGAAGGAGGTGGTGCAGAAAGAGGTCACTAAATTACTAGAGGCTGGGATTATTTATCCCATTTCTGATAGCCCCTGGGTGAGCCCTGTCCAAGTTATACCCAAAAAGGGAGGCATGACAGTGGTTCATAATGAAAAAAATGAACTGGTTCCTACAAGAACAGTTACAGGGTGGCGCATGTGTATTGACTACAGACGACTCAATACAGCCACCAGAAAGGATCATTTTCCTTTACCCTTCATAGACCAAATTCTAGAAAGGCTAACAGGTCATGACTATTACTGCTTTCTGGATGGCTACTTAAGCTATAACCCGATTGCAGTAGATCCCCAAGATCAAGAAAAAATAGCATTCACATGTCCATCTGGAGTATTTGCCTACAGAAGGATGCCATTTGGTTTGTGTAATGCACCAGAAACCTTTCAAAGATGCATGCTTTCTATTTTCTCTGATATGGTGGAAAAATTTCTAGAAGTCTTCATGGACGACTTCTCAGTATTTGGAGACTCATTCAGCAACTATCTTGATCATCTAGCACTTGTTCTAAAAAGGTGCCAAGAGACCAACCTGGTTTTAAACTGGGAGAAATGTCACTTTATGGTGACTAAAAGAATTGTCCTTACGCACAAAATTTCGAACAAGGGCATAAAGGTAGATCAAGCTAAGGTGGAGGTAATCGAAAAATTCCCACCACCCACCAATGTTAAGGCAATCAAAAGTTTTCTGGGACATGCAAGATTCTACAGGAGGTTTATAAAGGATTTTTCAAAAATCGCAAAACCTCTGAGTAACCTACTAGTTGCTGATACACCATTTGTCTTTGACACAGAGTGTTTGCTGGCCTTTGAGACTCTGAAGGCTAAGCTGGTCACAACGCCTGTCATTTCTGCACCGGACTGGACATTACCATTTAAACTAATGTGTGATGCCAGTGACCATGCTATTGGTGCAGTATTGGGACACAGGCATGACAAGCTTCTACACATCATTTACTACGCTAGCCGTGTTCTAAACGCGCAGAAAAATTACACAACCACAGAAAAGGAATTGCTTGCAGTGGTTTATGCCATAGACAAGTTCAGATCCTATTGGTAGGATCAAAAGTGATTGTGTACACTGACCATGCTGCTCTTAAATATCTACTTACAAAGCAGGATTCAAAACCCAGGCTCATAAGATGGGTGTTGCTTCTACAAGAGTTTGATATAGAAATAAGAGACAGAAAAGGGACAGAGAATCAAGTAGCAGATCACCTGTCCTGGATAGAACCAGTAAAAGGGATGTCTCTACCCCTCACTGAGATCTCTGAAACCTTTTCAAATGAGCAACTCTTTTCCATTCAGGAGGTGCCATGGTTTGCAGACATCGCAAACTATAAATCTGCAAGATTCATTCCCAAGGAGTTCAGCTGGCAGCAAAAGAAAAAAAACTGCTTTCTGATGCGAAGTACTACTTGTGGGATGAACCATATCTCTTCAAGAGATGCGTAGACGAACTAATCCATAGGTGCGTACCTAGAGAAGAGGCGCAGAAGATCCTATGGCATTGCCATGGATCACAATATGGAGGATATTTCAGAGGTGAGCGAACAGCCACCAAAGTCCTCCAATGTGGCTTTTACTGGCCTACAATCTATAGAGACTCCCGAGAGTTTGTACGTAACGGTGACAGTTGCCAGCGAGCAGGTAATCTGCTTCATGGTTACGGCATGCCTGAACACGGGATCCTAGAGATTGAGTTGTTTGATGTATGGGGTATTGACTTCATGCGTCCTTTCCCACCATCATACTCAAACACTTACATTCTAGTGGTAGTAGACTATGTATCTAAATGGGTGGAGGCAATTGCAACACCTACTAACGATACTAAGACAGTACTGAAGTTCCTCCAGAAATATATCTTTAGCAGATTTGGTGTCCCTAGAGCACTGATCAGTGATGGAGGCACTCATTTCTGCAATAAACAGCTTTATACTGCTATGGTCCGATATGGAATTAGCCACAGGGTGACAACTCTATATCATCCACAGACCAATGGGCAAGCTGAAGTCTCTAATAGAGAACTAAAAAGAATCCTAGAACGAACTGTAATTGCCCATAGAAAGGATTGGGCAAAGAGCTTGGATGATGCTCTATGGTCATACAGAACAGCGTTTAAGACTCCTATAGGAACCTCTCCATACCAGATTGTGTATGGGAAGGCCTGTCACCTGCCCGTGGAACCGGAGCATAAACCCTACTGGGCAACCAGATTCCTAAACCATAAAGCCAAATTAGCTGGAGAGAAAAGATTGCTCCATCTGAATGAGCTAGAGGAATTCAGACTCAATGCTTTTGAAAATGCCAAAATTTACAAGGAAAAAGCAAAGAGATGGCATGATAAAAACCTGTCATGCAGAGTCTTTGAGCCAGGATAAAAGGTTCTGCTGTTTAACTCTACGCTCAGGCTATTCCTTGGGAAACTAAAATCCCGGTAGAGAGGACCATATATGATTACAGGCGTGTCACCATATGGAAATGTAGAGCTTCAGGATATTGATTGTGACAAAAAGTTCATTGTTAATGGACAGAGAGACAAACATTATCTTGAAAGCAATTTTGAGCAAGAATGCTCAAAACTGAGACTAAATTAAAGCTCAGTAAGGTCCAGCTAAAGACAATAAAGAAGCGCTTGCTGGGAGGCAACCCAGCCATTACTGTAGTTTATTTGTTATTTAAATAATAATTACAGGAGTTTAATAAGTTATCATTAGAACTTATTCTCATTTACAGGAGTTCACAGAGTTACAGAAGGATTCAGAGCAGAGAAAAGCAGCTCACAGGCATGAAAACGCCAGTAAGAGGCACTTTCTGGCGTTTAGCGCCAGCCAGGGTACCTGGCTGGGCGTTAAACGCCCAAAACAAGCAACTTCTGGGCGTTAAACGCCAGAATGGGTGCCATTCTGGGCATTTAACGCCAGAACTACAACATCCCGGGCATTTAAAAAAATGCCCAGTGATAAAAACTTTCTGGTGTTTAACGCCAGGCAGGTACCCTGGCTGGGAGTTAAACGCCCAAAACAAGCAGCAAATGGGCGTTAAACGCCCAAAACAAGCAGCGTTTGGGCGTTTAACGCCAGGATTGTGGAGGGGAGGTAATTTTGTTTTCCAACCCAAATTTTTTAATTTTTATGTTTTCATGCATAATTTCTTGCATAAACATATTTCAAATCCTCATCTTTTCAATTTCAAAATTTCAAAATAATTATAACTCTTAATCCTAAAAATCTTTTCTTTTTTTCAAATGTTTTTCAAAATGCATATATCTTTTTAATTTCTCTTCAAATCTTTTTCAAAAGTTTTCGAACCCACCCCCTCCCTTTTAAATTAACATTCGGCCACCACCTCTCCTCCACAATTCGAATTTGGCTCTCTTCCTTCTCCTCTCCTTCCTTTCTTTTGCTTGAGGACAAGCAAACCTCTAAGTTTGGTGTGTTTTGCATGATCACTGAGCTAAGACTCACTAAGATCATGGCTCCTAAGAGAAAACAAACCACTTCAAGAGGCAAAAAAGAGAATAATCCAAGACCACTTTGGAATCAAGAGAGGTTCTTAACCAAGGAATAATCCAAGACCACTTTGGAATCAAGAGAGGTTCTTAACCAAGGAACATTCGGACCATTACCACAAAATAATGGGTCTAAGCTCAGTGATCCCAGAAGTTAAATTCGATCTGAAAGAAGACGAATATCCAGAAATCCAAGAGCAAATTCGAAACAGAGGCTGGGAAATTCTAGCTAATCCTGAGACAAAGGTGGGTAGAAACATGGTTCAAGAATTCTACTCAAATCTGTGGCAAACAGAGTGGTAAAGAATGACTGGAATCACTTTCTATACCTTTCGAACCATGGTCAGGGGGAAGATGATTCACTTCTACCTTGACAAAATAAGAGAGGTCTTCAAGCTGCCTCAACTACAAGATGATCCAAAATCCTTTAATAGGAGAATGGTGTGTGATGATAAGCGCTTGGACCAAATTCTAGAGGACATATGCATCTCTGGAACCAAGTGGACAACCAGAACAAAAGGTGTTCCAAATCAACTCAAGAGAGGGGATCTCAAACCAATTGCTAGGGGCTGGCTGGATTTCATTGGGCATTCCATACTGCCTGCCAGCAACCGCTCCGAAGTCACTCTCAAGAGAGCAGTGATGATCCATTGCAGTATGCAAGGAAACGAAGTGGAAGTTCATCAACTGATTTCTTGTGAGCTCTACACAATTGCAAATAAGAACTCCAAGGATGCTACATTGGCTTACCCAAATTTGATTTCTCTGCTATGTAAAGAGGTTGGGGTGAAGATGGGAGTAGATGAGTTCATCCCAGTCAAACATCCAATCACCAAGAAGTCAATTGAGGGACAACAAGTACAAGAAAACTCTATCAAAAGGATGGTGCAGAAGTTCCTCCCAGAAATCCCTCAGATTGAGTACTGGATCTGTCTAGAAGCATCTGTTACCAAGCTGCAAGAATCTATGGATTAACTCAAGGAAGAACAGCAGAATCAAAATTTTATGATCTGCAAACTGCTTAAGGAATAGGAGAAGCAAGGGTGTGAACTACAGGAGCTGAAGCACCAGAAGCTTTCTCTTGAAGGTCCAGACAACCCACAAATTGAAGGAGCATCCATCTCCCAAAATAAAGGTTGTTGAGTCCTAATCTTAATTCTATGATAACTTCTGCTATTAGAAATCTATCTTAGGAGTCATAGGAGTAGTAGTGATTAGTATTTTTATTTTTTATCATCTCCGAGTAAGCTATAATTTATTTTTCTCATCATCATTAAACATGAATAAAACAAGTAGATATTTTTAGAATGAAGAGGCAATTTTTTTCGAGTTCTTAATAAGAAAAATTCAAATTATTTATATGTGGTGACAACACTTTTTGTCTTCTGAATGAATGCTTAAACAGTGCATATTTTTGATCTTGCTATTTATGAATGTTAAAACTGTTGGCTCTTGAAAGAATGATGAAAAAGAAAAATATTATTGATAATCTGAAAAATCATAAAATTGATTCTTGAAGCAAGAAAAAGTAGTGAAAAAAAAAAGAGAAAAAGCCAATATCCCTTGAAATCAAAAGGCAAGGGTAAAAAAGATCCAAGGCTTTGAGCATCAATGGATAAGAGGGCCTACAGGAATAAAATCCTGGCCTAAGCGGCTGAACCTAGCTATCCCTAACCATGTGCTTGTGCCATGCAGGTCCAAGTGAAAAGCTTGAGATTGAGTGGTTAAAATCATGATCCAAAAAAGTGTGCTTAAAAACACTAGACACCTATAATTGGGGACTTTAGCAAAGCTGAGTCACAATCCGAAAAGGTTCACCCAGTTATATGTCTGTGGCATTTATGTATCCGGTGGTAATACTGGAAGACAAAGTGCTTAGGGCCACGGCCAAGACTCATAAGGTAGCTGTGTTCAAGAATCAACATACTAAACTAGGAGAATCAATAACACTATCTGAATTTTGAGTTCCTATGGATTCCAATCATTCTAAACTTCAAGGGATGAAGTGAGATGCCAAAACTGTTCAGAAGCAAAAAGTACTAGTCCCGCTCATCTAATTAGAATTGAGCTTCATGTAAAACTCTGAGATTGCCTCTTGATCTTCGTGCTATCCTATTTTATTTATCTAGTTGCTTGGGGACAAGCAACAGTTTAAGTTTGGTGTTGTGATGAGCAGATATTTTATACGCTTTTTGGGGGTGTTTTAATATAGTTTTTAGTAGGATCTAGCTACTTTTTAGTATATTTTTATTAGTTTTTATGCAAAAATCAAATTTCTGGACTTTAATATGAGTTTTTGTATTTTTCTGTGATTTCAGGTATTTTATGGCTGAAATTGAGGGACCTGAGCAAAAATATGATTCAGAGGCTGATAGAGGACTACTGATGCTGTTGGATTCTGACCTCCCTGCACTCGAAGTGAAATTTTTGGTGCTACATAATTCCAAATGGCGTGCTCTCAATTGTGTTGGAAATTAGACATACAGGGCTTTCCAGCAATATATAATAGGCCATACTTTGCCCAAGTTTAAACGACACAAACTGGCGTTTAACGCCAGCTTTCTGCCCTATTCTGGCGTCAAACACCAGAACCAAGTTGCAAAGCAGAGTTAAACGCCAGAAACAGGTTACAAACTGGCGTTTAACTCCAAGAATGGCCTATGCACGTGAAAGCTTCAATGCTCAGCCCCAGCACACACCAAGTGGGCTCTAGAAGTGGATTTCTGCACTATCTATCTTAGTTTACTCATTTTCTGTAAACCTAGGTTACTAGTTGAGTATATAAACTACTTTTAGAGATTTATTTTGTATTTCATGACATTTTTACATCCGAACTAGTACCTTTGACGGCATGAGTCTCTAAACCCCATGTTTGGGGGTGAGGAGCTCTGCAGCATCTCGATGAAGTAATGCAAGTATTTCTGTTTTCTATTCAATCTCGCTAGTCTCTATTCTAAGATATTCATTCACACTTTAACATGATGAATGTGATGATCCGTGACAATCATCACCATTCTCAACCTATGAACGCGTGCCTGACAACCACTTCCGTTCTACCTTAGATTGGACGTTTATCTCTTGGATTTCTGTCTCACGAGTTTGACTGCCTCTCCTGACAACAGAGCGTTCAATCCGTGAGTCCAGAGTCTTTGTGGTATAAGCTAGAACCAATTGCAGAAAGTCTAAACCTTGTATGTGGTATTCCGAGTAGGATCTGGGAGGGGATGTCTGTGATAAACTTCAAACTCATGAATGCTGGGCGTGGTAACAGACACAAAAGGATCAGTGGATCCTATTCCAACATTAGTGAAAACCAACAGATGATTAGCTATGTACATGGACCCTTTTAACTGAGAGGACGGCTGGTAGCCATTGACTACGGTGATCCACCAACATACAACTTGCCATGGAAGGAGACTTGCGTGCGTGAAGAAGAAGGCAGTAGGAAAGCAGAAATTCAAAGGACAAAGCATCTCCAAAACTCCAACCCATTCTCTCTCTTTCACTTTTTACAATTAAAACTAAAGAACCCTATTAATATCTTGACTAAGAATAATAAGATAACCATAGCTTGCTTCAAGCCGGCAATCTCCGTAAGATCGACCCTTACTGACTTAAGGTATTACTTGGACTACCCAGTGCACTTGCTGGTTAGTTGTGCAGAATTACATAGTGTGAGTGCAATTTTCGTGCACCAGTCATCATCACCACCAATGAAAATCAGCGAAAGCCACAACCTTTCTTTAATAAACAATTCAAACTCAAGTAAGTAAAACCAAAGACAAGGACATGCAAGGGCAAAAGAATTAGAAACAGCGACCGGATACATCCACGAGCTAGAGGGTGGAAGGAGGAAACCAGAATAAGCGAAATGCCTTGCAAACGAGGGGCAAAGAAGACGAATAGCAGTTAGAGAAAGAAGCTGTAGAATGACGCTTTGAAAAATTTCAAAAAGAAGCAACAAAGAGGGAAAAAGGAAACGGCGAAGGGTCATTTATGAGCTTTAAAAACCCTTGCACATTCCCGAGGAAAAGGCAAAACGCATGGAATATAAAGGAAACGCTCCGCATTTTAAAGCAGGCTAACCTAACGAAGTTCTACGCAGAGATCAATAAAATGCTCGAGCTCAACTTCCTCAAAAGGGGTCAAAGTCTAAAAAGACACGACGTCAGAGGAAAGACCGAGCTCAAGCAGGGGCACTGTTCATACCCTGCGTCGAGCTACACAACCTGGGTTGACCAAAGACAAAAGCGACTGACCTCTTTAGGTTGGTCACCACTGACCTCTTCACAAAGAGATCGGCCAAATCGCCAGAGGAGTCCAAAACAGGCCCAAACAAAGGATTCCAGCCCAATCTAAAGGCAGCCAAAGCCAGAAAGATAAAGGCGGTTCCCCCCAAAGATAAGATGACTTCACTCAAAGATAAGATAAGATAACTATCTTATCTCCAGAAAAGGTCACTCCACACTATTATAAATATACTGGAGCACCCAGGTATAACTCATACTCTGATTCTACTAAAAACCTGCCTAAAGCATGTGCTAACTTAAGCATCGGAGTCTCTTGTAGGTACCACCACCCTCCGGTGACAAAGGATCAGCAGCTCCACCAACGCTAAACAGGTCAGACACAGCAGCACCGACCACAACTACAGATCTCATCCGAGATCGACCTACAGTTTCAGAAAACCCTCAGAACAGGTGTGCTACTTGGCATTAATTGATAGGAGGCATCTCTATCTTAGTATTGATATCAACTAACACTTTTTGTTTGTCTAATCCTAGGTAAGTAGATATAGTTGGAATATATATACTCATTGGTTTGTTGCCTTTGTTGATATCATTGCATTTTATTTTTCCTATTCATCATGAGTTATCACCCTTTTGGCTTGGAGTCTAGTTGTTATCATGTTGTAGGGGGTAGCAATTCCAACGTGGGCTCACCACAAGGTATGGGAAGTCGACTCAAGGAAGGGTCACAAGCAATCAATTCTTGGCAACAAGGACCGTTGCGAGGGTCCCATGATCTTAATGACTATCAACCTCTCACGCCTAGCGGAACATGTCCTCATTACAGTTTTGTCCATCCCTATGTTCATGCCCCATGCCTTCAACATGAGACACAACCATCATACCCTCAAGCCCTTTTACCTTTTCCACCACCAATTTTCTCTCCACCCACCTACCTACCGCCACAGTTAGGACATCTTATTTTTCACCACCATCCTATCCCCATTAACTCCCCTTATGGGGAGCTTAGCTTTCAAGTCCTCATCCAAGAGCAGAGGGAATTTCAAAGGAAGCAAGAGAACTGCATGGCGACTTTTGCCGAGGCTTGGTCCCGACTAGCTCCCTCTCACTCCATCCCTAGCAACCTTGCTCCTCCACCCTTGTCAGACCCATCAATTCCAACATCTAGCATTGATGCTATAACTCTGGGAGGAAGTGAGCCGCTTGATGGGATTCACTCCCAACCCACTCTTCCGAAGGAGGAATCTATTAATGGGGGCGAGAATTTTATAGAAGATGGGAAAGAGGAGGAACTTGAGGTAGGTATCAACCGTGAGCTTCAAAGAGGTCTAAGTGATAAAGAAAGTTCACAAGAGGAGGTGGGCCTTGAGGATGAAGAAGATGAAAGTGCCACACCAAGTCCCCACAATCAAGAGGATAAGTTACCTCGCCAAGAAGCAAGGGAAGTTTTGAAACCACTACCACCCCGTGTTAAATATGCGTTCCTTGATGAGGAACATAGATTACCAGTGATAGTGGCAACCGATCTCTCTGATCAAGAAGAGTAACAACTCCTTGAGGTTATCCGGAAGTATAAGAAGGCGATCAGATGGAGCCTAAGTGACATTGTGGTGATAAGCCCTCAAGTGTGCCTCAATAGGATTTTCTTGGAAGAAGGTGCCAAGCCGGTCCAACAACTGCAAAGATGGCTAAATCCCACAATCCTTGACGATGTCAAGAAGGAAGTGACTCGCCACTTGGAAGCGGACATCATCTACCCTATTTCAAACAGTGAATGGGTGAGTCCGGTCCAAGTAGTACCGAAGAAGTCCGGAGTAACAATGGTGAAGACGGAGAGTGCAGACCTTGTGGCCACCAGAGTCTAGAATACTTGGCGAGTGTGCATTGATTACAGCCGGCTGAATCAAGCAACGCGGAAGGACCATTACCCATTGACGTTCATTGACCAAATGTTTGATCGCTTGGCAGGTAAATCCCATTACTGCTTTTTAGATGGATACACAGGGTACTTTCAGATTCATATAGCTCCTGAGGATCAGGAGAAAACTACTTTTACTTGTCCCTTTAGAACGTTTGCATATAAGAGAATGCCATTCGGCTTATGCAACGCACCGGCAACGTTTCAAAGGTGCATGATAAGTGTTTTCTCAGATCTTTTGGAGGATTGCATGGAAGTCTTCAAGGATGATTTCAGTGTGTATGGTAGCTCCTTTGATGCTTGTTTAGGGAACTTAGCTAGGGTACTAGAGCGATGCACCAATACTAACCTTCTTTTGAATTTGAAAAGTGCCACTTCATGGTGAAGCAATGTATAGTATTGGGTCATATTTTTTATAAAGATGGAATCTTCGTCAACCCGGCTAAGATCGATGTCATTTCGAGTTTACCTTACCCCTCCTTGGTGAGGGAGATCCGTTCCTTCCTTGGTCATGCAGGCTTTTATCATCGGTTCATCAAGGATTTTAGCAAAGTTGCCTTACCTCTCTCCCACCTACTACAAAAGAACGTGGAATTTCGTTTTGATGAAGATTGAAAAAAGGCTTTTTACAAGTTAAAGGAAGCGCTAACCACAGCCCCTATTGTGCGAGGCCCAAATTGGAATCAACCTTTTGAGATCATGTGCGAGGCCTCAAATCACACCGTAGGTGCCGCACTAGCACAGCGTGATGGTAACGCTCCTTACACTATAGCATATGCATCAAAAACTTTGGATTCGGCTCAGTTGAATTACACCACCACCGAAAAAGAGCTTTTAGCTATTGTTTTTGCTCTAGACAAGTTTCGACCTTAGTTGCTAGGCTCTAAATTGGTGGTGTATTCGAACCATGCCGCTTTGAAATATTTGCTCAAAAAGAAGGAGTCAAAGCCTAGGCTCATTAGGTGGATATAACTTTTGCAAGAATTTGACTTGGAAATCAAAGATAGAAGTGGGTCCCAAAATTTAGTAGTGGACCATTTGAGTCGGCTTGAACATTTAACTCCGGACCCCATTCCTATCAATAACTCATTTCCGTTAGATACCTTGCAAGCAATATCTCAAAGAACCCATTGGTTTGCCCTGATAGCTAATTACTTGGTCGCTGATGAGCGAAAATTTTATACGCTTTTTGGGGTAATTTCATGTAGATTTTAGTATGTTTTAGTTAGTTTTTAATAGAATTTTATTGGTTTTTAGGAAAAAATCATATTTCTGGACTTTACTATGAGTTTGTGTGTTTTTCTGTGATTTCAGGTATTTTCTGACTGAAATTGAAGGAGCTGAGCAAAAATCTGATTTAGGCTGAAAAAGCACTGCTGATGCTATTGGATTCTGACCTCCCTGCACTCGGAATGGATTTTTTGGAGCTTCAGGAGTCCAATTGGCGCTTTCTCAATTGGGTTGGAAAGTAGACATCCAGGGCTTTCCAGCAATATACAATAGTTCATACTTTGCGTGAAGATAGACGATGTAAACTGGCGTTCAACGCCAGTTCCTTGTTGCAGTCTGGCGTTCAGCGCCAGAAACACGTTACAACAAAAAGTTCATTGTTAATGGACAGAGAGTCAAACATTATCTTGAAAGCAATTTTGAGCAAGAATGCTCAAAACTGAGACTTGATTAAAGCTCAGTGATATTCCAGCTAAAGACAATAAAGAAGCGCTTGCTGGGAGGCAACCCAGCCATTTACAAAGTTTATTTGTTAATTAATTGATTTTTACAGGTATATGTCAATTATCTTCAAGGTAAAAGATCAATTTCTTGTGTTCACTGAGTTATAAAAGGATTCAAAGGATAAAAATAGCAAAAAGAAGCTCACTGGTGCGAAAACACCAGTAAGAGTTGTTTTGGGTGTTCAACGCCAGAAAGAAGCATCTTCTGGGCGTTGAACGCCAGAAAGAAGCACCTTCTGAGCATTAAACGCCAGAAAGAAGCACCTTCTGGGCATTCAACGCCAAATTTATAGCGTCCTGGGTGTTTAGAAAAATGCCCAGTGACAAAGGAGTTCTTGGCGTTCAACGCCAGAAAGAAGCAACAGCTGGGCGTTGAACGCCCAGGAGAAGCTGCACATAGGCGTTAAACGCCCAAAACATGCAGCATTTGGGCGTTTAACGCCAGGATGGTGGGGAGGAGGTAAATTCGTTTTTACTTCATTTTTTTTATTTTTATGTTCCAATTCATGATTTCTTGCATAAACATGTTACAAATTCTCATCCTTTAATTCCAAAAATTTTAATCCTAATTTCTAAAAACCCTTTTTCAAAAATATCAAATGTATCTTAATCCATAAACACAAATCTTTTTCCAATCCAATCCAACTCTTTTTCAATTTTTTCAAAACTCAATTATCTTTTAAAATCTTTCAAAATAAAAATTCAGATTTATCATTTTCAAATATCATTCACAATTTTTTTTTATTTTAAATTATATCTTTTTCTTATCATATTTATCTTGTATAAATCATATCTTCTATCTTATCTTTCTTCAATCTTTTCGAAAACCCACCCCCTCCCTTTAAATCCACATTCAGCCTCCCTCCTCTCATCCACCATTCGACACTAGCTCTCCTTCTATCCGTCTCCTTTCTTTTCTTTTACTTGAGGACAAGCAAAACTCTAAGTTTGGTGTGTTTATCCGTGATCAGTAAACCATACCCACTAAGATCATGGCTCCTAAAGGAAAACAACCCACTCCAAGAGGCAAGAAAGAGAGTATTCCAAAACCACTTTGGAATCAAGGGAAGTTCTTAACCAAAGAACATTCAGACCATTACTACAAAATAATGGGTCTAAGATCAGTGATCCCGGAAGTCAAATTCGATCTGAAAGAAGATGAATATCCGGAGATCCAAGAGAAAATTCGAAACAGGAACTGGGAAATCCTAGTTAATCCTAAAACAAAAGTGGGAAGGAATATGGTTCAGGAGTTCTACGCTAATCTATGGCAAACAGACAGGCAGAGAATATCTGGAACTGCCCTCTATGACTATCGGACCTTGGTCAGAGGAAACATTGTTCACATCCACCCTGACAAAATCAGGGAGATCTTTAAGCTGTCTCAGCTGAAAGATGACCCAGACTCCTTTAATAGGAGAATGATGAGAATAAATTAGGGCCTGGACAAGATTCTAGAGGATATATGCATCCCTGGAGCCAGGTGGACCACCAGCACCACGGGCGTCCCAAATCAACTAAAGAGAGAAGATCTCAAACCAGTTGCCAGAGGCTGGCTGGACTTCATTGGGCGTTCTATATTGCCCACTAGCAACCGTTCTGAAGTCACTGTTAAAAGAGCAGTGATGATTCACTGCATTATGTTGGAAAAAGAAGTAGAAGTTCATCAGTTAATTTCGTGTGAACTTTACATAATAGCAAACAAGAAATCCAAAGACGCCAAATTGGCTTATCCAAGCTTAATCTCTATACTATGTAAAGATGTTAGAGTAAAGATGGGAATAACTGAATATATCTCAGTTTAGCGGCCAATCACCAAAATATCAATGGAAAAACAACAAGTGCAGGATGACCCCATCAAAAAGAGAGCACAGGAATTCCTCCCAGAAATCCCTCAATTTGAATACTGGGAACATCTTAAAGCATCTGTTACCAAGTTACAAGAAGCTATGGACCAAATAAAGGAAGAACAGAATAATCAAGGGCATGAAGAGCAAGGGCGTGACTTAAAGGAACTGAAGCATCAAAAATTATCTCTTGAAGGACCAAGCACCCCACAGACTAGAGGAACATCCACTTCCCAAAATAAAGGTTGTTGAGTTCTAATTTTTGCTTTAACTCTGTGATAGTTATTATTATAGGAATTTACCTTAGAAATTATATATAAGTAGTGGTAAATCAGTATATCTATTTTGATTTTATTTTCAATTAAGTTATAATTTATTTTTCTCATCATCATCAAACGTGAATAAAATAGTAGATTTTTAGAATAAAGAGGCAATTTATATTTTTCGAGTTCTTAATAAGGAAAATTCTAATTAATTATATATGGTGGCAATACTTTTTGTCTTCTGAATGAATGCTTGAACAGTGCATACTTTTTATCTTGAATTTTATGAATGTTAAAATTGTTGGCTCCTGAAAAAATGATGAACAAGAGAAATATTATTGCTAATATGAAAAATCATGATATTGATTCTTGAAGCAAGAAAAAGCAGTGAAAAAAAAGTTACAAGGAATCATTGGATAAAGAAGCAGAAAAAGCCAATAGCCCTTAAAACCAAAAGGCAAGGGTAAAAAGGATCCAAGGCTTTGAGCATCAATGGATAGGAGGGCCCAAGGAAATAAATCCAGAGCTAAGCGGCTAAATCAAGCTGTCCCTAACCATGTGCTTGTGGCATGCAGGTCCAAGTGAAATGCTTAAGACTGAGTGGTTAAAGTCGTAATCCAAGGCAAAAGAGTGTGCTTAAGAACTTTGGATACCTCTAATTGGAGACTTTAGCAAAGCTAAGTCACAATCTGAAAAGGCTCACCCAGTTATGTGTCTGTGGCATTTATGTATCCGGTGGTAATACTAGAAAACAAAGTGCTTGGGGCCACGGCCAAGACTCATGAATTAGCTGTGTTCAAGAATCAACATACTAAACTAGGAGAATCAATAATACTATCTGAATTCTGAGTTCCTATGGATGCCAATCAATCTGAATTTCAAAGGATAAAGTGAGATGCCAAAACTGTTTGAAAAAAAAAAAGCTACTAGTCCCGCTCATCTAATTAGAATCTGAGCTTCACTTAAAACTCTGAGATATTATTGCTTCTTGATTTCTTTTTATCCTATTTTATTTATCTAGTTGCTTGAGGACAAGCAACAGTTTAAGTTTGGTGTTGTGATGAGCGGATATTTTATACGCTTTTTGGGGGTAATTTCATGTAGATTTTAGTATGTTTTAGTTAGTTTTTAATAGATTTTTATTATTTTTTAGGCAAAAATCATATTTCTGGACTTTACTTTGAGTTTGTGTGTTTTTCTGTGATTTCAGGTATTTTCTGGCTGAAATTGAAGGAGCTGAGCGAAAATTTGATTTAGGCTGAAAAAGGACTCTGACCTCCCTGCACTCGAAATCGATTTTTTGGAGCTACAGGAGTCTAATTGGCGCGCTCTCAATTGGGTTGGAAAATAGACATCCAGGGCTTTCCAGAAATATATAATAGTCTATACTTTTCGCGACGATAGATGACGTAAACTGGCGTTCAACGCCAGTTCCATGTTGCAGTCTGGCGTTCAGCGCCTGAAACACGTTACAACCTGGCGTTCAACTCCAAAAATAGCCCAGGCACGTGAAGAGCTTAAGTCTTAGCCCCAGTACACACCAAGTGGGCCCCAGAAGTGGATTTCTGCACTATCCATCTTAGTTTACTCATTTTATGTAAACCTAGGTTACTAGTTTAGTATTTAAACAACTTTTAGAGAATTATTTTGTATCTCATGACATTTTTAGATCTGAATTTTATACTCTTTGACGGCATGAGTCTCTAAACTCCATTGTTGGGGGTGAGGAGCTCTATAGTGTCTCGATGAATTAATGTAATTATTTCTGTTTTTCATTCAAACATGTTTGTTCCTATCTAAGATGTTCATTCGCGCTTCACTATGAAGAAGGTGATGATCCGTGACACTCGTCACCTTCCTCAATCCATGAACGTGTGCCTGACAACCACCTCTGTTCTATATTAGATTGAATGAGTATCTCTTAGATTCCGTAATCAGAATCTTCGTGGTATAAGCTAGAATTGATGGCGGCATTCATGAGAATCCGGAAAGTCTAAACCTTGTATGTGGTATTCCGAGTAGGATTCGAGGATTGAATGGCTATGACGAGCTTCAAACTCGCGACTGTTGGGCGTAGTGACAGACGCAAAAGAATCAATGGATTATATTCCTACATGATCGAGAACCAATAGATTATTAGCCGTGTTGTGACAGAGCATTTGAACCATTTTCACTGAGAGGATGGGAAGTAGCCATTGACAATGGTGTCGCCCTACATACAGCTTGCCATGTATGGAACTTTGCACTTTTGAAAGTGAGGAAGCATTACGTTATAGGAATTCAGAAGACAAAGCATCTCCAAAACTCCAACATATTCTCCGTTATTGCACAATAAGTATTTATTTTATGCCCTTTGACTTTTTACAATTAAAACGAAAGAACCCTATTGGCATCCTGACTAAGATCAACAAGATAACTATAGCTTGCTTCAAGCCAACAATCTCTGTGGGATTTGACCCTTACTCACGTAAGGTATTACTTGGACGACCTAGTGCACTTGCTGGTTAGTTGTGCGGATTGCAAAAGTGTGATTGCAATTTCGTTTACTAGTCGCCCACGTTTTTCCCCCACAATTTTCAAAGCATCAAAGAGATAAATTGAGAAGTGATACTAAATACTATCTCTGGGATGATCCACATCTGTAGAGATGTGGGGCGAATCAATTAGAAAGTGTGTGCCGAAATCTGAGTTCCAGTCTATCCTTCAATTTTGACAATCCTCTGAGAGCAGGGGTCACTTTGGCCCGCAACGAACAGCGAGAAAGGTTTTAGACTGTGCGTTCTGGTGGCCCACTTTATTTAGAGATGCTAACCAATTTTGCAAATCCTATCATCAATGTCAGAAATCGGGAAATACCTTACAATGGGATGAGGATCCCCAGCAACCGATGATTTTTTGTGAGATTTTTAATGTTTAGGGCATGGATTTCATGGGGCCGTTTTCAAATTCCAATGGGTTTCTGTACATTCTGTTGGCAGTGGATTACGTCTCTAAATGGGTGGAAGCAATTCCTACCCATTATGACGATGCTGATACAGTTGCTTCATTTTTGAAAAATAACATTATTTGTAGATTTGGGTCGCCACAAGTAATCGTGAGCGACCAAGGAACCCATTTTTGCAACAGGAAAATCGATGCATTGATGAAAAAGTATGGGGTCATTCATAAGGTTTCCACAGCCTATCACCCCCAAACCAACGGGCAAGCGGAAGTATCCAATAGGGAGATCGAGAGAATCTTAGAGAAAGTGGTTAACGCATAGAGGAAGGATTGGAGTTCTAGATTGGGAGATGCATTATGGGCCTATAGGACCGCTTACAAGACCCTAATCAGAATTATCCCCTTCCGCATTGTTTTTGGGAAACCTTGCCATCTTACAGTTGAGATCCAAAATAGAGCCCATTGAGCGGTGAAGAATTGCAATCCGGACTTAAAGGGGGCGGGAATGGAACGTAAGCTCCAATTGGATGAATTAGAATGCCTTAGGTTGGAAGCATATGAGAATGCTCAATTCTACAAGGAAAAAGCTAAGGTATTCCATGACCAAAATATTAGGAGGAAGAACTTCAAGATAGGCGATGAAGTGCTTGTGTACAATTCAAGGTTGCGATTGATGCCCGGTAAACTGAGATCTAGATGGGATGGGCCATTTAGAGTGGTGGATGTCAAACCTTATGGGATGGTGCAAGTGATTCTCCCTACCAATGGAGTTAAGTTCAAGGTTAATGGTCGTAGGGTGAAGCTTTATCATACTCAACCAAAGCAAGCCAAGGAGTTGGAGATTTTCCTACATGGGGAAGTTTCTATGTGACCAATGAAGCCATGTAAGTCCAACTTAGGACTCTAAACCAAAGTTCTTGGTGGGAGACACCCCACCATGGTGACATTTTTCCAATTCCATCTCTTGTTTATAGCTTTTTGAAGTATTTATTTTCTTGTGATATAATGATTAGCTTAGATTTAGTTGGATAAATTTGAGTTGTATAAGTTAAATTACTTGTGGACTATAAATTTCTGCTTGTTTGAATGATTTGGGGTTAGTATGTTTTTGTGCTAAGGTTAAGAACCTTAGTTTTAAAGAGAAAAGAAATTTCTGAAACAAGGGATCTGTGCGTATGCACCAAGCTGTGCGTACGCACAAAACTGTGTTTTTTGCCATCTATGCGGATGCACAATCCTGTGCGTCTGCACACGCATTGACATGCACTCTGGTCCCGGTACCAGCACGGCTTGCGCGTGCGTGCTACCCTTTTTTTCTCTACTCTATGCGTATGCACACATTCCTTTTCGTGCTTCATCTGTGCGGCCGTACAGACGTGTGCGTCCGCACACTAATTGTAAGCCCCTCTGGTGGGAGTGAGGGAACAGCTTGTGTGCATGACCAACCTCCCCCATTCTTATCCTCTATGCGTGCGCACGGACCTGTGTTCACACGCACACCTGCTTCTGTCCACACATTTAAAAATAAAAACCCTCTCTGCGCGCGCACACTCTTGTGCGCCCGCGCGCCTTAATGGAACATCTCTGGTCGCAGTATTCGCACGCTGTGTGCGTTCGCACCTCTCTTAAGTTTTTTTTCCGTGTGTCCGCACAGTCTCCTGTGCGCCCGCACAGGTTATGTTTTGGGCATTTAAAGGACAATCTGCCCTATTGAGAGGTAGCCCCTTTCTTTTCTTCTTTTTTTCCTAGCTGCCCTCTCTCTCTTCTCTGCCCAGCTCCGCCGGTCCCTGCCGCGGCCACCGCCGCCGTCAGCCCACTGCGGCCGTCAGCCCACTGCCGTCGACCACCATCTGTCTCTCTTTCTCTTACCTCTCTTCTTTTTTCTTTCTTTCTTTCTTTCTTTCATTCTTTTCTCTTTTCTCTATTCACCACCGGTGAGTTCTCTCTTTCGGTGCTTTTTCCGGCGAACCCAACCACCGTGATTTTGCAGTGGCTATAAGAAGTTCCATTGTTCCTCCCTAGTTCTTGTTTTCTTCAACCTCTATACCTAAGGTTTTTATTTTTCCTTTCCTTTTATGTTAATATTTTTGCAATTATTTTCATTTTTTTATGTTGCCTAGATTAAATTTGTTGCTTTCTTTGTTGTTTCTTTGTATTGCAAAGTGTTGTTGCTTGATTATTGGGTTGGTTAGGATCAATTTTTGAGCTTAATTGTGATGAACTTGCACATTTCATACCACATGTTCGATAAAATGCCTCCATGAATATTTTGTTTGATTCATATGACTTGGCCATCATATGCTTCCAATTTATCTTTTGTTAGGCATATTGTAGGAATTGTGCACCTTCAATTGTGAATTTTATTTGTTGATCAAATTATTTTATCAATGCATTTCTTTGTCAGTATACTTTGAGTTCAACCGCCCATATTTTCAAACATTTGTGTATCTTGCTAATGGATGATTTTAGTTGTAAATGCATTGTGTTGGTAGAATATGAGGTTCATTGTTCTTCTTGGAATTTAAATTCAGTAATCACTTTACAAATTTTCAAATTTTGGTGATATCTTGATCAAGCATCTTTTGGCTTCAAATTAAGAGCATTGTATATGTGATTACCACTTGTTAAGGATGAACAATTGACAATTCCCTTTTTGGTGCTTGCTTGAAGTTGCTTGCATTTCTATATTTTGTAGTTGAAACTTTAGCACTTAGTGTAAAGCTTTGAACTTTGAGTTGCCTTAAGAGTGTGATTGCCGTTGTGTGCGGCCGGTGTGTGTGTTCCAACCGCGCGCACCATTGGAATATACACACTGCCATTCATGTGAATCACACTATCTTCAAGCTTCCAACTAAGAATTTAATTTTATTGACTTTATTAAGTGCTTCCTCATTGTTCTAAGTTTGTTGTTGACCTATGACCTTAATATTTTCTGTTTTCTTTTTAGGATGCGAAAGAAGGGTAAGAAACTGGTCGCTTTACCGGTTGTACAACCTACAACCCGCGCATCAAGACCATGTTTCATGGATTGCCCGAGTGATGACCCGAATATCTTGCTCAACCAGAGAGCCAAGTTCCAATATGACAAATTTGAGAAAAGGTCAATTCATTGGGAACGGACGCTTAATGTTCCAGTCAAGTACAAACCGGTCATCCATGAGTGGATCACCTCACTTCATTAGGAGTTTCTTGAGCAAGACCCAATTGAAATTAATGAATCCTTGGTGCGGAAATTCTACGCCAACTACCAAAATTGGGAAGCGGAGTCGGTATTCCTCTAGGGGAAGAGGTTGGATACTTCCAACTGAGCTCTCAAAGCTATTTTGAAGATCCCCCACATTTCGCCCGAGAAGGATGATTATTCACGGATCAAGGTGAGTGTGCCCAAGGGGAGGATGTCTTTGACTGCCATTCTTGAGAGAATTGGCCGTTCTGGTGCTTCATGAGAGTATAGCAAAGGGAGAAAATCTATTCCCGCAACTATAGCTTACTCCGATTTGAATGCCGAAGCTCGTATATGGTATCAAATTATGGCGAACTACATTATTCCCAACACCCATGCTACCCATGTGAGATTCAAGACTGCGTTGCTACTTTGGGCTATCATGGAAGGAAAGAGTATAGCCATTGTGCCTTTATTATGGACATCGATATGGAAACTGATTGAGAAGAAGAACATCAGCGTCCCTTTTCCATCGATGGTGATGCATTTAGCAACAGCGGCGGGGGTAGAGTGGCGTCTGAGAGACATCATGTTCAGGGTTCCTAGAGGCAACAAGTTCATTCTGAGGGGAGATTTGGAGAGATCAACAAACACAACACCCTCCGAGAGAAAGACACCCACAACACTACCACCAAGTCTACCAACTTTGTCAACTGCTTTACCCTTTCTCCGTCCTCTTCTAGAATTATTCAAGGACATCTTGCACGACATCCACCGCAAGGAGCAATTGGAGCAAAAGCGTTTCGAGTGGATAGCGGCAAGGCTAGAAGGAAGAAACCCCGGCCCACCTCTTAGGGCTTCATCTGAGCTAGCTGGGGAGGAGTATGATGCAGTTGACCAACCCACTTCTAAGTCCACCAGCTGAAGTGGCCCCTCTTCACTCTTCCGGAGCGTAGGCATGCACGGAGGACCGTGCACAAACTAAGTGTGGGGGAGGATCGATGATATCAAAGGGGGTAAAATTTCTCTTTTCAAGGCACTTTTCAGTGTCTCTTGTAGTACTTTTTCTTTATTTTGAGTAGTTTTATGTCTATTTTGTTTATGGATATTTAGTAGTTAGTATTTGCATGTTTCATGATAGAATGAATAAGTTGGTGAAACACTAAGGAATTTCCATGAAATCTTTTTCTAGGGCGTACCATTGATTGAATTGAAGGAAATATTATATTTGCCAACTTGCTTGGAGTGATTTGTTTGTAGAACATGGAAAAGAGCTCGAACAACATACCTTGTGATTCTTTTTGTCCTGTATTTGTGTTTGGATGCATTTAGAATGATTGAGGCCATTTTTGATGATAAACTCACTAACCTATATGGCCAACCCTTGCATGCACCTTTGTGAACCCTTTTGAGCCTATGAATTCCCTTTTGTTCTGATGATAGCACATTACTCCCCTTAAGCGGAAAACCATTGATGTCCCTGAATTACTCTTTGATTAGCTTGGGTGGATTAGTGTGTAAATTCTAAGTGTTGGGGAATTTTGGGAAACATTGGTGATAGAGGTGATAAACCACTATTTTTTGGTTTATATTGTGTTTAATTGTGTGGTTTTATCATGATCCTTACCCACTTATTCATTAATTTAGCATGCATTTATATTTCCTTCCTGAAATTATTACATGATTGAAAACTACTTCCTAGAGACTTTTAATTATGCATTTTAATTCTCCTTTATTCCATTCGATGTTGTAATCTGTGTGTTAAGTGTTTCAGGCTTTATAGGGCATGAATGAGTTGGAGATTGGAAAGGAAGCTAGCAAAAATGGAAGGAACACGAAAAATTGAGGAGATAACCAGCGAGAAGTGACGCAGCCGCATAGCTCACGCGTTCGCGCGAAAGAGGAGAAATCGCAGTGACGCGGCCGCATGGCTCACGCGACCGCGCGGATTGGAAAAGCACAAGTGACGCGGAAGCGTGGACGACGCAAACGCGTGGCAGGGAAAAACGCGAATGACGCGTCCGCATGGATGACGCGATCGCGTGACGTGCGCGATCTGCATAATCTGCAGAATTCGCTAGGGGCAATTTTGGACCCTATTTTGACCCAGTTTTCGGCCCAGAACACCAGACTAGAGCCAGAGAACATGCAGAAACTGGGGACAACATTCATTCTACACAGTATTAGTTTTAGATCTAGTTTTTACTCCTCCTCTAGGTTTTTCTCTCTACACATTCATAGTTCTTAGGATTTTATTTTTCTACCACTTTTTGAATTGGGATACTGAGAAGAGTGATTACCTCATCAAGACTTCGTCATTCTAGTTCGTTTTCTTTACTTGGCTTTACTCTTCCAAGTCCTTTGCTTTATTTAATTTTACCATTGAAATATTTTTAGGATTATTTAATACAAGGATTACTTTTATTTTTAATTGATTATTTTGATTTTTATTTACAATGTCTTTCTTTAATTCCTTTTCATATGTTATGAATTTTACATTCACAATGAGCGAGTAGTTCCCTAACTTGATGCGGAGTTGATTGAAAGGAACCTTGAGTTAGAAACCTTAAAAGAAAGATTGTAATTGGGTTTATTGTTGGATTGCCCTCTAGTCACTAACACCAATCCCTTTTAATTAAGTGGGTTGCAACCTGTGAACGGACGTAGCATTCCAACTTGTTTGACTTTTCCTTTCCTAGTAAGAGATAACTAAACAGGATAACCTTTAATTATCAATTAATCTAGAGAGTAATCCAACAATAATGGGGCTTCCAACTAATCAACTCCCAGTCAAGGCTTTTATTTACATTATTCAAATTCTCCAATTTAATTTCCTGTTTACTCAACTAAAACCTTTTTGAAAACATCTGATTAATAAAATAGCACACTTTTCTGTAACTCGTTGGGAGATGACTTGGGATTCATACTCCAAGTATTTTAATTTTAAATTTCTGTGACAGCTTTCTAAATTGATAAGTGGATTTCTGGCGAGTTAAGAACTATGCTTGCAACGTATATATTTTAATAATTTTTTAATTCGCCAATTTCTGCCCGCATCAATTTTTGGTGCCGTTGCCGGGGAGTTGCAAAAGTGTGCTAATTTATTGATTGGTATTTATTTTTATTGCAATTTTTCTTTTTATTCTATCACTATGAGCTGTACATTTCTTTCGTTAAATAACGCGTTCACTTCCTTATCCAAGCTTGCCAGTATTTGACCCTGAAATTGAAAGAACTCTTTCACGTATAAGGCAAGCTCGGCGTCGGTGACTCCTCTTTGAGGACGAACCTGAACCATCATCTAAGGAAGAAACAAGCTCCCTCTCTACTGATCCAGTTCATTTACGTGCAGGTGACATGGCAGCGCCCAGAAGAGTCACTATCCAAGAGGAAGGAGCCCCTGATTTTACGCTCCAACCATTCCAGGCACACCACCTAGCAGTAGCTGTAGATTTTGAAATAATGTCTTCACTACTCAACTTGATGCCCAAGTTTCATGGCTTACCTGCTCAAGAGCCTATCAAGCATCTTAGGGATTTTCAGACTGCTTGTTCTACTGTTAAGCGTGATGGCACTGATGAAATCTCCATTCTGTTGAAAGCCTTCCTGTTTTCTCCGGAGGGAAAGGCAAGAGAGTAGTACTACACTCAACCCGTAACAACTGTTTCCAACTGGGATACACTTAGGAGAGAGTTTCTGGATAAATTCTTTCCAGCTGAAGTTGCCGATAAGCTGAGGAAGGACATGTCTATGATCGTTCAGGATAAATCTGAGACCCTCTATGAATACTTGGAACGCTTCAATAATCTTCGAGATGCATGCCCCCATCATATGATTGACAAGATAGTGTTGCTCGGTTACTTTACACAGGGTTTGAAATCTCAAGATAGGACCACACTGGAAGGTGCTAGCAATGGTTCTATAAAAAAGTTCAAGACTACAGAAGAAGCATGGCAATTGATCAGCGACTTAGCTGACTCTACTAGGAATCATAGGCAGAGACAAAGTCGGTCCAGAGCTGTTGCAGAGGTTTTCTCTAGTAAAGAGACTGCTGCTATAACTCAGAGCTTATGTGAAATGACTAACTTGTTGAAGCAGATGCAACTGAATCAACAACAGCCTCAGTAAGTTCAGCCTTCTCCACCACAGCACAGCCAGCAGTTGGTTCCACAAAGAATATGCAGAATCTGTGCAGATTACAGTCACTATACCGATGAGTGTCCGCAACTCCAACCAGAAGACAACACTGTAGCAGCCACTTATAACTTTCATGACCGCCCCAATCAAGGGTACAATCAAGGTGGCAACTATAACCAAGGATGGCAGGATAACTCTAACCAAGGTTGGAGAGACAATTCTAACCAGGGTTGAAGGGACAATTATAACAGAGGAGGCAGAGATAATAATGGAAATCAGAGGTGGAATAACAATAACAACTTCAGGCAGCAGAATCAGAATCAGTCCTATAGAGCACCTCATTTAAGACAGCCTCAAGCATCTCAGCAGACCTCTTAGATCACTTACCCCTCTTCATCTTCTAATGATGAATTACTACAAGCCATTGATCGGAGACAACAGACCATGGAAAATAACCTTACTTCTACTCTGAATGGTTTGAATTCTACTTTGCAAGCCCTTGTCTCACAGATTGGATCAATGAACAACTCCAACAATCAGTCCTCAAGCTCTGGTGGACTCCCCTCTCAACCATTACCCAACCCAAAGGGTGGTATTAATGCCATCACCCTAAGGTCCAGAACCACATTGCAAGAGAGGAATCAGGAAGAGCCAACTTCATCTGAACACACCTCAGCTGAAGAGGTAATGGAAATAGAAGATGTTGAAGAAGAAAAGAGCATGCAAGACATGGCTGAAGAAGAAGATACCAAATCACAGGAAGAAGCACCAAAGGGTGCAAAAACTATAGAGGACGCCGTTCTTATTCCATTTCCACAACTTGCAAGGAAGCCCAGGAAGCAGTTGGAACCTGATCCCAAAATGGTAGAAATTTTCAAAAAGGTTGAGGTAACTGTTCCCCTTTTTTATGTCATTCAACAGGTACCTAAATATGCAAAGTTTCTAAAAGATTTGTACATGCATAAAGACAAAATTAATGAATTAGAAACTATCCCTCTAGGAAGTTCTATATCTGCTTTAATGGGAAATATACCTGAAAAATGTAGTGATCCAGGTCCATGCATGGTTAACTGTACCATTAGAGGTGTGATATTTTCTGACTACATGTGTGATTTAGGAGCATGTGTTAGTATAATTCCTTTATCTATATATGATGTTTTGAGGCTCCCTCCCTTAAAGAGGCCGACAGCTCGTTTTGTGTTAGCAGATAAAAGTATTATTACAGTGGCTGGAGTTGCTGAAGATGTATTGGTGGGCATTAAAGGTCTCACTTTCCCCATTGATTTTTACATCCTGGAGATGCCCCAAAATGACTTAGAGAAGCCATCATCAATCCTACTCGGAAGACCTTTCTTGAAGACCTTGAAGTTCAAATTAGATGCTTTTGCAAGCACATACTCTTTTGAAATAGACGACCGAGTAGTAAGCTTCAATTTGAATGGAGTTATGAAGCACCCTCCAGAAGATCATTCTATCTTCCAGTGTGACATCATAGATGAAACCGTATCTGAAGTTCACCAGGAAGAGTTTGAAGATAAGTACATAGGACAAGGTCCGAGTGTGGGGAATACCGAGGAAATGCAGGCACTCTACCACTGCCACCAGTTCCAGATAATCCAGAGCCAGACCATGACCAGGAGTTAGAATTGAAACCCCTCCCTCCATACCTCAAATATGCTTACCTCAAGGACAAGCAGAAGTTTCCAGTTATCATTGCACAGGACCTCACTTCTCAGCAGGAAGAGCAATTACTTAGTGTGCTGAGGAGGCACAAGAAAGCAATTGGGTGGAGTTTAGTAGACATAGTAGGCATCAATCCTCAAGTTTGTGAGCACAGAATATTTTTAGAAGAAGGAGCAAGACCTATTCATCAACCCCAAAGAAGATTGAACCCCACTATTTTGGAGGTTGTCAAGAAGGAAGTGACCAGACTATTAGGGGCAGGTATTATCTACCCCATCTTAGACAGTGAATGGGTGAGCCCAGTACAAGTGGTGCCCAAGAAGTCTAGAGTAACTACAGTGAAGAATGAGCATGGAGAGCTCATAGCAACCAGAGTACAGAATGCCTGGAGGGTCTGCATTGATTACAGGCGTCTCAACCAAGCTACTCGTAAGGATCACTACCCTATTCCATTCATTGATCAAATGCTGGATCGCCTGTCAGGTAAATCACATTATTGCTTTTTAGATGGTTACACAGGCTATTTCCAGATTCATATAGTTCCTGAGGATCAGGAAAAGACTACCTTTACATGTCCTTTTGGGACTTATGCTTACAAGAGAATGCCCTTTGGCCTGTGCAATGCACCAGCTACCTTCCAGAGGTGCACGATGAGTCTTTTCTCTGATCTTATTGAGGACTGTATGGAGGTTTTTATGGATGATTTTAGCGTTTATGGTGATTCTTTTAGCCTTTGCTTAGATGGATTATCTAGAGTATTAGATAGATGTGTCAATACAAACCTTGTATTAAATTTTGAAAAATGTCACTCTATGGTAAAACAAGGGATTGTACTAGGACATGTTGTATCTAATAATGGCATTTCTGTAGACCTAGCAAAAGTGAATGTTATTTCTAGTTTAACTTACCCTTCCTCTGTGAGGGAAGTCCGTTCGTTCCTTGGCCATGCAGATTTTTATAGGAGATTTATTAAGGACTTTAGTAAGGTAGCACTTCCCTTATCTAGATTACTGCAGAAGGATATTGAGTTCGAGTTCAGTGAGGATTGCAAACAAGCGTTTGATAAGCTGAAGACCGACCTGACTCAAGCTCCAATTGTGAGAGGACCAGACTGGAGCCAGTCGTTTGAAATCATGTGCGATGCTTCCAACCATGCAGTAGGAGCAGTGCTGGCTCAGCATGAAGGTAAGGATCCTTTTGTTATTGCTTATGCGTCTAAGACTTTAGACACTGCCCAGTCCAATTATACTACTACTGAGAAAGAGCTTCTTGCTATTGTTTTTGCTCTGGATAAATTCCGAGCTTATTTACTTGGTACTAGAGTAGTAGTGTATTCGAACCATGCAGCTTTAAAGTATCTATTAGCTAGAAAGGAGTCCAAACCAAGGCTCATACATTGGATACTGTTATTACAAGAATTTGTTTTAGAAATAAAGTATAGGAGCGGTAACCAGAATCTAGTGGCAGACCACTTGAGTCACCTTGAGCACATTAAGGATGATTCTACTCCTATAGATGATAATTTTCCATTTGATAACTTGCAAGCAGTATCTGAGGTAGTCCCTTGGTACGCACCTGTAGCTAATTATCTAGTTAGTCGTACATTTCCTCCACACTTTTCTAAGCATCAAAGAGACAAGCTGAAAAGCGAGTCTAAATATTATATATGGGATAACCCATATTTATAGAGATGTGGCACTGATCAGGTAATTAGACGTTGTGTGCCTCAATCAGAATTCCAGTCCATTTTAGAGGCCTGTCACTCATCTGAGAGTGGAGGACATTTTGGCCCTCAAAGAACAGCTAGAAAGATCTTAGACTGTGGATTTTGGTGCCCTACTCCTTTTAGAGGCACTGCTGAGTTTTGTAAATCTTGTCTCCCATGCCAAAATTTAGTAATATATCTAGGAGGGATGAGATGCCTCAACAAGTTATGCTTTTCTGTGAAATTTTTTATGTTTGGGGCATTGACATCATGGGTCCATTTCCAGATTCTAATGGTTATTTTTATATATTGTTAGCTGTGGATTACGTTTCCAAATGGGTGGAAGCAATTCCTACCCGCACTGATGATGCTAACACTGTTGTTTCCTTTATGAGAAACCATATTATTTGCCGCTTTGGATCACCACGAGCAATCGTCAGCAATCAAGGCACCCATTTTTGTAATAGGAGACTAACAGGATTAATGAAGAAGCACGGGATAATTCATAAGGTTGCAACAGCATACCATCCTCAGAACAATGGGCAAGCCGAGGTGTCAAACAGAGAGATAAAGCGTATCTTGCAGAAGATAGTCAAACCTCATAGAAAAGACTGGAGCACCAGGCTACAAGATGCACTATGGACATATAGGACAGCATATAAAACACCCATTGGGATGAGTCCTTTCCGCTTAGTTTATGGAAAAGCTTGTCATCTCCCAGTTGAAGTAGAGCACAGAGCCTTTTGGGCAGTCAAGGAGTGCAACATGGGAATTGAGAAACCCGGAGCTGAAAGGAAGTTGCAACTGCAAGAACTGGAGAGCCTTCGCCTAGAAGCTTATGAGAACTCAAGAATATACAAGGAGAAGATGAAGGCTGTACATGATCAGCACATCAAGAGAAAAGAGTTCTAACATGGGGATTTAGTCCTCCTTTACAAATCTCGACTGAGGCTCATGCCAGGCAAGTTGAGATCAAGATGGGAAGGTCCATACAGAGTAGAGAAGGCCGAACCATACGGAGTTTATCACCTAAGCCATCCTTCAAGCTCTGAACTTATCAAAGTTAATGGACAATGTCTGAAGCTGTACCATGGTGAGAAGATGCAGAAAAACAAAGAGCTTGAGATCTTCCTCTTGGAACATCCCCACATAGCAGAAGATTGAGCTAGTGGAGCGTCCAACTTACGGACGTTAAAGCAAAGTGCTAGGTGGGAGACAACCCACCATGGTATGATCGTTCTTTCTTTATTTTTAGTTTTTCCTATTCAATAACTCTTATCTTTATCAGTACTTTCGTGCATCTGCATTTACATACTTTTATTTCTCTAAAAAAAAATGCCACACGACGCGACCGCATCAGCGACGCGTCCACGTCGAAAGGAGAGGAGAGAAAATAAAAATGAACAGAGAGTCACGCTGGAGCGTGGCTGGAGGCGTGCCAGTGGCACAAATCGTCCCACACGACTGCGTCGCTGACGCGTCCGCGTCACATGGGAATAATGGCCTGCCACGCGACCTCGTGTCCCACGCGGCCGCGTGCCCTGATTTTCGACGTAAAAAGGGTGCATAACGAATTATTGTGCGAGAGTGGTGCTGGATTGGTGCTAGACGCACAATCCCTATCATGCGACCGCGTTGCCGACGCGTCCGCGTCATTCCTTTCTGAAGCCCACTTACGCGATCGCATGCCCCACGCGATCGCGTCACCCCAAATTTGGCAAATATATAAATTCGAACGGAGAGTTGTGCAGGCGCGGGGCTGCACTCGCGCCAGAAGCATAACATGGGTCACGCGACTGCGTGACCGACGCGACCGCGTCAACTGAATTAAAGCGCAATCACGCGAACGCGTGCCCCATGCGGCCGCGTCGCTTGCGCCGCACAGCTCAACCTAAATTGCCAAAATATCTTATCTTTCTCTTCTCCAAATCCTAATTTTTCTTTTCCCTCCTTATTTCTTCCTTCTCCCTTCTTTCTTCTATTCCACCTTTCACTCTCTCTCTCTCACCTCCATTAACAAGGTTTTATTTTCTTCTTCCCTCCTTCCTTTTCTATCATTCTTCTTATTTTATATGTTATTTTCTTTTCTTTTCTTTTTCTTTTCATTATCCATATTTTCTTTCTTCTTCTTTCCTTTTTACATGGTGTTAGAAATTTATTTGAGTCATTATTCCTCATTATATGCTTGTGGATTGTTGCAAATTATTTGGCAATTATATATTATTTTCTTTAAAGGGTTGCTTGCATGTTTACTTTAATACTTTCTATACCTTATTTACCATGTATGCTATGTGTTTGTGAAAAATCTCATATGGCATTATGCACTTCTCTATTATACTTTCTACTATTCAATGCTTGCTTTTCATAAAATCCCTTTACTATTGTATTAACTGAATTTAATTGTCAATACAACATGGTGATTTGTTATAAGTAATTCTTGGTCTATGCTACTCACGCCCTTTTTCGGCATGCCAATAAACACTTTGCATTCACTTGTCATTATATGCATTAGCTATTTTCCATCGATGATTTTTCACATGTACTCATGAGCATGTGTTAATGTCAGTTACATCTTAATGTGCATCCATCACCACCTTTTCCATTCCCTTCTTTCTCTTTCCTTTTTCAGGATGGCCACAAAGAAAGGTAAGGAGAAAGCTACTCCCAAACCCCCAGCAAGAAGAGGAACTAAAAGAGCATTAGTGGCAGAACCTTCTTCAACTACAGTCAAGCCCTCAACAAAAAGAGTTAAGAGGATCATAAATGTTGATCAAAAGGAGAAAGCCTTTCCACCAAAGGACACTGCACGATTTCCCAATCGCTACTGTGAGCAGATGTTCCCTATCCTGGCAGAAAGGAGCTACAACAACGAATATCTTCTTATCCTCCCGCCCAATATTGCTACCTTTGTTGAGCTGCAAATTGAACGAAGACAATGGGGTTTCCTACAGAGACAGCCAAGGCAGGTCAATCTTTCTTGGGTAGTCGAGTTCTAATCTAACTTCTACCTGTCAACGCTGCAATCTGTCTATGTTCGTCAGAAAGCAAGTCTCCATTACAGAAGAGGCCATTCAACAAGCTCTAGGTCTTCCCCCTATTCCAGAAGGAATGGACGCCTTTCAAGAAGCCGCACTCAAGTGCCAGAAGTACCAATTTGACTCGGACGCCATTCTCAGAGTTATCGCATTACTTGGCAGCCGTTGGATCTATGGATACCATCGTACCTGCCCTAAGGGAATGTCGGCTTCAGCACTTACCTTGGAGGCTCGCGTATGGGCACAGATCATGTCCCATTACGTCTTTCCGAGCACTCATGAGTCCTCCTTCACTGCGGACATGGCCGTTCTACTATGGTGCATCCTTACAGACCAACCTCTGAATCTACCAAGACATATCCAGAATGCCATGGGACACGTACAAATTGTGGGCAACTTACCTTTTCCCGCCTTGGTCTCAGATCTTGTCTCAGCAGCCGGAGTCTCCTACAGAGCTGGGGACACCAAAGCCATGCTTCCACGGGATGATCAGTATGTCCCTAACGGGAAATACCTTAGACTTCCAGCAGCCACTACAAGCCTTCCTACTGCACTGGTTGAAGATATTCCTTCTTCAACACCACAAGCACCAACAACAGATGAACTGCTCCAGCAGATAATCGAAAGGTTGGATCGGCAAGAACAGAAAGCGAAGTTAAGAGAGCGCCGTAACAACCGCCGATTCAAACACCTCAGGGAGCTACTTAGAGGAGATTTCAGAGACTCAGACACCCCGAAATCCACTTCTTTTACCAGCACAGGGAGCCATGATGGTCCCGACTGTGGAGATACTGCTACCAGCCCACCCCTGTTCCTGACAGATGGCACCGGGGACGGTGCAAAGCCTTAAGTGTGGGGAGGTCGGTCAGTACCTGATTTTCGGAGGTAATTTCTCTTCCCTAGAACCAATAAATTAGGATATTTTAGTTAGATTTTCTTTCTTTTATAGAATAGGATAAATTGCATAGTAATAGGTTAGTTGCATGCATGTTCTACTTGATTGAAAAGACAATAAGTTTCTTCTAAGACTCTATCTTTGGAACAAAATTTCACTAATTTAATTAAAAATTTTTTTATGATAAATCTGCTTGAAGTTGTATTTGGAACATGATTTTTGAGCTAAAGAACACACAACCTGTGAAGATTTGAGCCTTTATGCATGGTTACATTATTTAACCATAATTATTTTATTCTTGTGAGTTTACTTCTCTATGATTGTGATCTATATTTTGTTTCATCCTATATGTCCAATATTTATTATGTTTGTATGCTTGCAAATGATTGAGGCCATTATTTGTTTAAACTCACTTATCCAAATTAAGCCTACCCTTTTCAATTACCTATGTTAACCACTTTGAGCCTTTAAATCCCATTTGTTCTATATTTTACCACATTATTAGCCTTAAGTGGAAAAACTATTGTATATCCCAAATTGAATCCTTGGTTAGCTTAAGATAGAATTGTGTATGCTAGTTAAGTATGGGAAATTGTGGGAACAAAAGTTACTAAGGGAATGTGTCATGATAATACAATGGGAATTTGGATACCTACTCATGTGAAATTATAAGAATTAAAAATCTATGTGCATTGATAAGCTATGTTTATTTTTATGTCTATATTAAAAAAATCAATAAATAAATAAGGGGACAAAATTACCCCAATGCTGAATTAAGAATTCAAAGATCAATGCACATATGATAAAATTAAAAAAAAATTGATACATGAGTATGGAATGTAAAAGGGAATTCTGGGTAGCTAGGTATGAATTCTAAGGTTATATAAAATATATAGGTTGGGTTAAAGCTTGGGTTAATTAAAGATTCAATTTATAAGCTCACTTAACCATATATGTATCCCTACCCTTACCTTGGCCCCATTACAACCTTGAAAAGACCTCATGATGTTTGCATTGGTATATTAAGTGTTGTTGATTGGTTAGGAGAAGAACAAAAGTTAGAGAGCATGATTAGAGAAGGATAAAGTGATTACCATATACATTAGAGAGATTAGAGCGTACATACATCATCAGTGATGGTTCAATGCTTGAATTTCCATGTTCCCTTCTTTCATGAGCTATCTTCTTGCACTTTTATCTATCTTACTGTATAATGATAGAATTAGTGGAATTCAATTTGTAATTGTTTTGAAGAGCTTATTTACTTTTGATCAAGTGGGCAAGAATCATATAGTTGCATTCATATATATAGGTTGCATTGCATTGCATGAGTTTCTACATGTTCATACTTATTTATCTTATCTCCTTCAGTTAAGCATGAGGACATGCTAATGTTTAAGTGTGGGGAGGTTGATAAACCACTATTTTATGGTTTATATTGTGTTTAATTGTGTGGTTTTATCATGATCCTTACCCACTTATTCATTAATTTAGCATGCATTTATATTTCCTTCCTAGAATTATTACATGATTGAAAACTGCTTCCTAGAGACTTTTAATTATGCATTTTAATTCTCCTTTATTCCATTCGATGCCGTAATCTGTGTGTTAAGTGTTTCAGGCTTTATAGGGCATGAATGAGTTGGAGATTGGAAAGGAAGCTAGCAAAAATGGAAAGAACACGAGAAATTGAGGAGATAACCAGCGAGAAGTGACGCGGCCGCATGGCTCATGCGTTCGCGCGAAAGAGCAAAAATCACAGTGACGTGGGCGTATGGCTCACGCGACCGCGCAGATTGGAAAAGCACAAGTGACGTGGAAGCGTGGACGACGCGAACGCGTGGCAGGGAAAAACGCGAATGACGCGTCCGCATGGATGACGCGATTGCGTGACGTGCGCGGTGCATAATCTGCAGAATTTGCTAGGGGCAATTTTGGAACATATTTTGACCTAGTTTTCGGCCCAGAACAGCAGACTAGAGCCAGAGAACATACAGAAACCGGGGACAACATTCATTCTACACAGTTTTAGTTTTAGATCTAGTTTTTACTCCTCCTCTAGGTTTTTCTCTCTACACATTCATAGTTCTTAGGATTTTATTTTTCTACCACTTTTTGCATTGGGATACTGAGAAGAGTTATTACCTCATCAAGACTTCGTCATTCTAGTTTGTTTTCTTTACTTGGCTTTACTCTTCCATGTCCTTTGCTTTATTTAATTTTACCATTGGAATATTTTTAGGATTACTTAATACAAGGATTCTTTTATTTTTAATTGATTATTTTGATTTTTATTTACAATGTCTTTCTTTAATTCCTTTTCATATGTTATGAATTTTACATTCACAATGAGCGAGTAGTTCCCTAACCTGATGGGGAGTTGATTGTAAGGAACCCTTGAGTTGGAAAGCTTAAAAGAAAGATTGTAATTAGGTTTATTGTTGGATGCCCTCTAGTCACTAACACCAATCCCTTTTAATTAAGTGGGTTGCAACTTGTGAACGGACGTAGCATTCCAACTTGTTTGACTTTCCCTTACCTAGTAAGAGATAACTAAACAGGATAACCTTTAATTATCAATTAATCTAGAGAGTAATCCAACAATAATGGGGCTTCCAACTAATCAACTCCCAGTCAAGGCTTTTATTTACATTATTCAAATTCTCCAATTTAATTTCCTGTTTACTCAACTCAAACCTTTTTGAAAACATCTGATTAATAAAATAGCACACTTTTCTGTAACTCGTTGGGAGACGACCTGGGATTCATACTCCCAGTATTTTAATTTTAAATTTCTGTGACACCTTTCTAAATTGATAAGTGGATTTCTGGCGAGTTAAGAACTATACTTGCAACGTATATATTTTAATAATTTTTTAATTCACCAATTTTTGCCTGCATCAAGACGTATGAACTTATTGTGAACAATTTTTGGCAATTAGGTAATACTCGTGCATTTCATTAATGAAGACATACGCATTCATAGTTCAAATTAAAAAAAATTGTTCATAACAAAGCATGAAATAAAGAGTTAAATAAAGGATGCATATGCCATGTTTGAAAAGAAAATGCATGAGTGAGGTGAGATAGAAAAAGAAAAGAAAATGGGTAGATAGGTTGTAATAATTTCTGTATATAGGTGATATCGGATTAGGTGGACACTTGACGTTGAGATTTTTGCTAGTAAAGAATTATTAAAAATATTCGCATGGAAGATACAGCTTCTAAACTAACAGAAATCCCTTCGTGCAAACGTTTTGGTTGTCACAAGTAACAAACCCCTTTAAAAATTGTTAACCGAGTTTTTAAACCTCGGGCCGTCTTCTCAAGGAATTGCAGGGAGGTATGTTCTTATTATTGGCTATGAAAAAGGTAAAATTGGGGTTTTTGGAATTTGGGCAATGGGCACAAGCATATTTAAATAACAAGTAAAATGAATTAACGGTAAAATAAACTCTTGGCAAGGTATAAAGACTGGAGGTCCTATCCTAGTTATCCTTATCAATTATGAAGAGAATTGGATTCTTCTCCCACCTTGTTAACCTCTAACTATGAAGGTAAGTCAAATAGATGAATTAATTCGAATCCTCAGGTCCTAGTCTTTCCTTGGGAAAGGCTAGAGTTATTGGAATATGAATTAATGAAATGAAGAAATCCAATTTTCAATCAATAATAAGTTTGATAACTCTAGAGCTACCAATTATTTAACCAAGGCCAAAAGGAAAGGAAATTGAAGCTGCTGGAATAAAAATGCTTTTAGATGGGAAGCAATAATCATGTAAATAAAAGAAAGCAATATTAAACTGAAATACCTCAAATAACATTAATTTAAAAGAGTAATCTGTAACATGGCAGAGTTCATAAATTAAATTGGGAAAATAATTAGAAATAAAGAACCTGCGATTGAGAGTCACTCGTAAAACTAAGAGAAATTCTAAATCCTAATCTTAAGAGAGAGAGGAGAGAACCTCTCTCAAAACTAGATCTAAATCATGGAAAAGTGAATTATGAGAGCATGATGATGAATGGATGCATTCCCCCACTTTATAGCCTCTAATATGTGTTCTCTGGGCCGAAAACTGGGTCAGAAACAGCCCAAAAGTCACTTCCAGCCCTTTCTGGTCCGTACAGGTCGCGGAAAAGTGACACGGCTGCATGGCTCATGCGGCCGCGTGGGTTGCGTTCCTGCCAGGTCACGCGTCCGCGTGACTCACACGTTCGCGTCGCCTGGCGTCGGGGCAGCTATGGTAAATTATATATCAAATTAAAGCCCCGAACGTTAGCTTTTTAACGCAACTAGAACTGCGTCGTTTGGACCTCTGTAGCTAAAGTTATAGCCGTTTGAGTGCGAAAAGGTCAGGCTGGACAGCTTAGCAATTTCTCCAACTTATTGTATCCCTTCCAATTTTGCATGTTTCCTTCCCATCCTCCAAGCCATTCTTGCCTTATAATATCTGAAAACACTTAACACACATATCAAGGCATCTAATGGTAATAAGAGAGGATTAATAATAGCAAATATAAGTCCAAAGAAACATGTTTTTAATCAAAGCATATAATTAGGAAGGCAAATGTAAAACCATGCAAATAGTATGAATAAATGGGTAAAGAGTTGATAAAATCCACTCAATTAAGCACAAGATAAACCATAAAATAGTGGTTTATCAACCTCCCCACACTTAAACATTAGCATGTCCTCATGCTAAGCTCAAGAGAAGCTATAAAGGAATGAAGAGGAATGATAGAATGTATGAGATGCAACCTATGAATGCAACTAAATACAAAATGTTTCTACCTACTTGGTTAAAAATAAATAAGTTCTTCAAGACAAATATGAACTGGATTTCACTAATTCAAATCACAAAATACAATACAAATAACTTGCAAGAAGAAGATAGCTCATGAAAGTAGAGAACATAGAATTGAGCACTGAACCCTTACTGGTAGTGTATATCATTCAAACTCTCAAGTGTCTAGGGTCAATTCTCTCAATTCTCTACTAATCTTGCTTTCTATAGCTTGCTCTTCATCTAACAATCAACAAAAATTTAATGCACCAATACACAAATCAAAAGGTCTTTTAAGGGTTGTAATGGGGTTAGGGTCAAGGTAGGATTGTATTTGGCCAAGTGGACTAAAATTTGAATCCTTAATTAACATAAACTATTCCACCTAACTTAGGACAATCCATGTAATCATAATATAAAATCTGACTTTCCATTAACTATGTTTTCCACATATTCATGCATTCTAATTTCAAGTACAACTCATATGCATTGCTTTCACCACTTACTTTGGGGCATTTTGTCCCCTTTCACTTATTTTGCTCTTTTTTTTATATATATATATATTTTTGTTTTTCTCAATGCATATGATTAATTTATTGAATGCATGAACATGTCCTAAACATTTCTTTCACATTTTCAGAAAATTCTAACATACTCAATTCTCAAACCAAATGTTTCCAAACCCACTCTTCCCCACACTTAATTCATAAGCATTCTCACTAGTCTAAGCTAACCAAGGATTCAAATTAAGGATATTATTGTTTTTCACTTAGAGTTAATGATGTGCTAAAATAAAGAACAAAGGGGTAAAATAGGCTCAAAATTGGTTTGTAATAGATAATGAAAAGGTTAAGGCCATATGGGTATGTAAGCTCAGTGAAACAAGGCCTCAATCATATAAGTGTATGCATACATTAAACAATGGAAATATAAAATCAAGCAAGACAAAAATCAAAATTTTAGAGAGAAAAACACACACCAAAATTAAAATATTGGTTGATAAAATGCAACCAATCAAATAAGCTCAAAATCTCACTGGTTTTGTGTGTTCAAGTTTTAAACCATGTTCCAAAATAATATTTCTTTCATACAAGTTTTTCAAAAAGTTTTATTCAAATTAGTGAAATACTCTAAAAATTTCTTGAAAAAGAAAATATTACTTTAACCAAGTGGTAAAATATGCACAAATAAAACAGACATGCAATTAAACATGCAAATGCAACAATGAAAAACAAAGATTGGTGTTAAGAAGGGACTAACTGACCCGCGGAGATCGGTATCGACCTCCCCACACTTAAAAATTGCACCGTCCTCGGTGCATGCTGAGATGTACAGGTGGGCGGGTGGCTCCGCAGCTTGTGCTCTTTGTGTTCCTTTCCTTGCCATTGGTATAAGAGTAGCGTTCTCTTTACCTTTCTTGGTGGCCATCCTGAAAGGAAACGAGAAACGACATTAGCATTCAAGGTTTATAGCAAGGAGAAGAATAGGAAAGGTGGTAATCAATGCACAGGTATGGATAATGATGTGAACACATGGTCATGACTACATGTGGCAAATCAATAGTGGAAATATAGCAAGTGCATGTGAGGAAAATTGAATGCAAGGTGTTTATTAGCATGCCGGCAAAGAGCATGAGAAGCATAGGTCAAGCATTCAATGTCCAAATTAGATTACCAAGTCGCTCAAATTAATAAGATGTTTGTAAAAACAATTATATCTAAGTAATAAAATAGAAAAGGGGTTTTGTGAAAAGCAGGCATATAAAGTAGTAGATTTAGAAGAAATCTAAAAATAGTGCAAAATGCCATATGGGCGTTTTCACAAACACATAGCATGCATGTTAAATAAGGTATGGAAAATATTAATTAGAACATGCAATTAACCCTTATAATAATATGTAATTGTTTAAACAAAGCCCAAACAATCCATAAGCAACATAAAAATAGTGACCCAAATAAAATTCCAACACTAATAAAAATAATGCAATGAATGAAAGTATGCAAATAAATGAAATAAAATGAAAGAAAAGAAGAATGAGAAGTGAAAGAAAGGAAGAAGAGGTAAGTAAGAAGGATAAAAGAAAGAAGAAAATATAGAAGAAATTAGGATTGGGGAAGAAAAGATAAGATATTTGGCAAATTAGGATAAGCTGTGCGGCGCAAGCGACGCGGACGCGTGGGTCACGCGGTCGCGCGACTTGCGCTGATACTGATTGACTCGATCGCGTCGGTCACGCAGTCGCGTGACTCAATTTATGCTGCTGGCGCGAGGGCAACCTCGCGCTCGCACAACTCTCTGTTCAAAATCTTATTTTGCCAAATTTTGGGTGACGCGATCGCGTGGGTGACGCGATTGCGTGGATGGCCATTTTTGAAAAATGACGCGGCCGCGTGGGGCATGCGTTCGCGTGGGAGGGCTTGGGCTTCTAGCACGAGTCCAGCCCATTCCAGCACAACTTTCGGCCATGCACCTTTTTGACGTCGATTTTCAGGGCACGCGGTCGCGTGGGCGACGCGGTCGCGTGGGCGACGCGGTCGCGTGGGCAACGCGGTCGCGTGTGAGTCAAATGATGCTAAAGGCGCGGCTCCAGCCACGCTCTCGCGTGACTCTCTGTTCAATGCTTTTCTTCCTCGCGCACTAGTGACGCGGACGCGTCAGCGACGCTGCCGCGTCGCGTGCGTGTTTTTCCTTTATATATATATATATATATATATATATACATATATACATACAAGTATGCAGTATGCAATGCTAATATGAATGTTATGTAAAACTCCAGGTTCAATACAATAAAATAAAGTAAAACTTGAAAACAAAAAAAACTGAATAAAAATGAAAAAGGAATGATCATACCATGGTGGGTTGTCTCCCACCTAGCACTTTTAGTTATAGTCCTTAAGTTGGACATTTGGTGAGCTCCCTGTTATGGTGGTTTATGCTTGTACTGATCCAGGAATCCCCACCAATGTTTGTATCTCCAGAAACCTCCGGGGTCCCAGACTAAGCACGTAAAGGCCTTACGAAGCTTCAAACAGATTCTTAGGCTCCTGGGGTGACAAATGTCAGAACTAAGCACGTAAAGGCCTTACGAAGCTTCAAACAGATTCTTAGGCTCCTGGGGTGACAAATGTCAGAACAGATTCCAGGATCCCAAACCTTACCTTTACACCCATTTTTGTCTTGATCTGCATTTTTCTAGCCGGGTGAAAGGTGATTGGTGGACGAAAATGTGATCCTCAAAGTTGGTCTCTTTGCAATTGTATAAAATTTAAATATTGGCTCTATCAAAAATACCCCAAAGAGATCATCGTATGATGAATTGGGATCTTAATAATCCCTGGTAATGGCACGTGTGGTCATAACTCCGTTCAACTAGTAAATAGTTACTCATATAATTCCATTGTGGGAATTTCAGATAGGCATGTGGAGATGCTGTGCTCCTCTCGAATCTCTACTTTCTTATTACATTCATCCAATCCTTCTTACTCCTTTCGATGGCAAGCTGCATGTAGGGCATCACCATTGTCAATGGCTACATCCCATCCTCTCAGTGAAAATGGTCCTATGCTCTGTCACAGCACGACTAATCATCTGTCGGTTCTCAATCAGGTTGGAATAGAATCCCTTGATTCTTTTGCGTCTGTCACTAACGCCCAGCCTTAAGGAGTTTGAAGCTCGTCATAGTCATTCAATACCAGAATCCTACTCGGAATACCACAGACAAGGTTAGACTTTCCGGATTCCCGGAATCCTACTCGGAATACCACAGACAAGGTTAGACTTTCCGGATTCCCATGAATGCTGCCATCTATCTAGCTTATACCACGAAGATTCTGTTGGGGAATCTAAGAGATATGCGCCCGGCCAAAAGTAGAACGGAAGTGGTTGTCAGTCACGCTCGTTCATAGGTGAGAGTGACGATGAGTGTAACGGATCATCACATTCATCAAGTTGAAGTGCAACGTATATCTTGGAATAAGAATAAAAGAGAATTGAATAGAAAATAATAGTAATTTGTATTGAAACTTGAGGTACAGTAGAGCTCCACACCCTTAATCTATGGTGTGTAGAAACTCCATCGTTGAAAATACATAAGTGAAAGGTTCAGGCATGGCCAAATGGCCAGCCCCCATGATCTTAGAACTAGGTGTCCAGAGATGTCTATTACACTAGTAAAAGGTTCTATTTATAATAAACTAGCTACTAGGGTTTACATGAGTAAGTAATTGATGCATAAATCCACTTCCAGGGCCCACTTGGTGTATGCTTGGGCTGAGCTTGATCTATCCACAAGCTGAGGCTTTTCCTGGAGTTGAACACCGAGTTATAGCGTGTTTCTGGCGTTCACCTCCGGGTTGTGACGTGTTTCTGGCGTTTGACTCCAGACAGCAGCATGTACTTGGCGTTTAGCGCCACTTTACGTCGTCAATTCCCGAATAAAGTATGGACTATTATATATTGCTGGAAAGCTCTGTATGTCTACTTTCCAACACCGTTGAGAGCTTGCCATTCGGAGTTTGTTGGCTCCAGAAAATCAATTTTGAGTGCAGGGAGGTCAGATTCCAACAGCATCAGTAGTCCTTTTGTCAGCCTTTTTCATAGTTTTGCTCAAGTCCCTCAATTTCAGCCAGAAATTACCTGAAATCACAGAAAAACACACAAATTCATAGTGAAGTCCAGAAATGTGAATTTTACATAAAAACTACTGAAAACATCCCTAAAAGTAGCTTGAACTTACTAAAAACTAACTAAAAACAATGCCAAAAAGTGTATAAATTATCCGCTCATCACAACACCAAACTTAAATTGTTGCTTGTCCTCAAGCAACTGAAAATCAATTAGGATAAAAAGAAGAGAATATACTATAAATTTCAAAATATCAATGAATATTAATTATAATTAGATGAGCGGGACTTGTAGCTTTTTGCTTCTGAACAGTTTTGGCATCTCACTTTTTCCTTTGAAGTTTAGAATGATTGGCTTCTCTAGGAACTTAGAAGTTCAGATAGTGTTACTGATTCTCCTAGTTAAGCATGTTGATTCTTGAACACAGCTACTTTTATGAGTCTTGGCCGTGGCCCTAAGCACTTTGTTTTCCAGTATTACCACCGGATACATAAATGCCATAGACACATAACTGGGTGAACCTTTTCAGATTGTGACTTAGCTTTGCTAAAGTCCCCAGTTAGAGGTGTCCAGAGCTCTTAAGCACACTCTTTTTGCTTTGGATCATGACTTTAACCACTCAGTCTCAAGCTTTTCACTTGGACCTACATGCCACAAGCACATGGTTAGGGACAGCTTGATTTAGCCGCTTAGGCCTGGATTTTATTTCCTTGGGCCATCCTATCCATTGATGCTCAAAACCTTAGAACCTTTTTACCGTTGCCTTTTGGTTTTAAGGGCTATTGGCTTTTTCTGCTTGCTTTTTCTTTTTCTTTCTATTTTTTTTCGCCAAATTTTTTTTTTCGCAAGCTTTTGCTTTTTTTCACTGCTTTTTCTTGCTTCAAGAATCAATTTCATGATTTTTCAGATTCTCAATAACATTCTCTTTGTTCATCATTCTTTCAAGAGCCAACAGTTTTAACATTCATAAACAACAAGATCAAAAATATGCACTGTTTAAGCATTCATTCAGAAAACAAAAAGTATTGTCACCACATCAATATAATTAGACAAAATTCAAGGATAAATTCGAAATTCATGTACTTCTTGTTCTTTTGTATTAAAATATTTTTCATTTAAGAGAGGTGAAGGATTAATGGAATTATTCATAACTTTAAGACATAGTTACTAAACACTAATGATCATGAAGTAGAGACACAAAACATAAATGAACACACATAAAAACCAAAAAGCAGAAAGAAATAAGAACAAAGAATGAATCCACCTTAGTGGCGTCTTCTTCTTGAAGGACCAGCAATGTCCTTAAGCTCTTCTATGTCCCTTCCTTGCCTTTGTTGTTCCTCCCTCATTGTTCTTTGATCTTCTCTTATTTCATGGAAAATGATGAAGTGCTCATGATGTTACACCCTTAATTGTTCCACATTGTGGCTCAAATCTTCTAAGGAAGTGTTGAGTTGTTCCCAATAGTTGTTGGGAGGAAAGTGCATCCCTTGAGGCATCTCAGGGATTTTTTTGATGATGAGCTTCCTCATGCATCTCTTGAGATCCGTGGAGGGTCTCTCTTGCTTGCTCCATCCTCTTCTTGGTGATGGGCTTATTCTCTTCAATGGAGATGTCTCCTTCTATGATAACTCCAGCTGAGTAACATAGATGGCAAATAAGGTGAGGAAAAGCTAGCCTTACCATGGTGGAGGGCTTTTCAACTATTTTGTAGAATTCATTGGAGATGACTTCATGAACTTCTACTTCCTCTCCAATCATGATGCTATAAATCATGATGGCCCGATCCACAGTAACTTCAGATCAGTTGCTAGTGAGAATGATGGAGCGTTGAATGAACTCCAACCATCCTCTAGCCACAGGCTTGAGGTCCAGTCTTCTTAGTTGAACTGGCTTGCCTTTGAAGTCTCTTTTCCATTGAGCTCCTTCCACACATATGTCCATTAGGACTTGGTCCAACCTTTGATTAAAGTTGACCCTTCTAGTGTAGGGGCGTACATCTCCTTGCATCATGGGCAAGTGGAACGCCAACCTCACATTCTCCGGACTAAAATCTAAGTATTTCCCCAGAACCATTGTGAGATAATTCTTTGGACTCGGGTTCATACTTTGATCATGGTTCCTAGTGATCCATGCATTGGCATAGAACTCTTGAACCATTAAGATTCCGACTTGTTGCATGGGGTTGGTTAGGACTTCCCAACCTCTTCTTCAGATCTCATGTCGGATCTCTGGATACTCATTTTTCTTGAGCTTGAAAGGGACCTCAGGGATCACCTTCTTCTTTGCCACAACATCATAGAAGTGGTCTTGATGGCTTTTGGAGAAGAATCTTTCCATCTCCCATGACTCAGAGGTGGAAGCTTTTGTCTTCCCTTTTCCTTTTCTAGAGGATTCTCCGGCATTAGGTGCCATTGATGGTAATGGAAAAACAAAAGCTTATGCTTTTACCACACCAAACTTAAAATATTGCTCGCCCTCGAGCAAGAGAAGAAAGAAGAGTAGAAGAAGAAGAAGAAGAAAATATGGTGGAGAGGGAGAGATGGTGTTTCGGGCAAGGTATGGAAGAGGGGGTTGTGTTGTGTGAAATTATAGTGGAATGGAGGGGTTTGTATAGGGAAAGGGGAGAGGGTAGGTTCGGACATTTTAGGGTGGGTTTGGGTGGAAAAGTGTTTTTGAATTTTGAAGGTAGGTGGGGTTTGTGGGGAAGAGTGGATGGATGTGAGTGGTGAAGAGGTGATGGGGAAGAGATTGAGGTGATTGGTGAAGGGATTTGGAAATGGGAGGAGATATTCAGAGATTGAAGTTGTTGGAAAGTGTGACATGGGGAAGAGTGTTATAGGATTAGGAGGTAAGGTGAGAATATGTTAGGTGGGGATCTTGTGGGGTCCACAGATCTTGAGATGATCCTGTGGGGTCCACAGATCCTGAGGTGTCAAAGAATTACATCCCTGCACCAAATAGGCATGTAAAATGCCTTTGCATACCATTCTGGCATTTAAACGCCGAGGTGATGCACGTTCTGGGCGTTCAACGCCCATGTGAAGCATGTTCTGGGCGTTCAACGCCCATATGTAGCATGTTTCTGGCGTTGAACGCCAGTTCCATGCTTGTTACTGGCGTTCAGCGCCAGCTTTTCTCAAGGCACATTCCTAGCATTCAAACGCCAGAATGTTGCTTGTTTCTGGCGTTCAGCGCCAGATTCATGCTCTGTTCTGGCGTTGAACGCCAGCCAGATGCTCCTTACAGGCGTTGAACGCCAGTTTGTCCTTCCTCCAGGGTGTGATTTTTCTTCTGCAGTTTTTGGTTCTGTTTTTAATTTTTATATTTTTTCGTGACTCCACATGATCATGTACCTAATAAAACACAAAATAACAATAAAATAAAATTAAAATTAGATAAATAAAAATTGGGTTGCCTCCCAACAAGCGATTCTTTAGTGTCAATAGCTTGATAGTGGGCTCTCATGGAGCCACATGGTGATCAGGTCAATGTTGTATAGTCCCAACACCAAACTTAGAGTTTGGATATGGGGTCTTAACACCAAACTTAATGTTTGGTTGTGGCCTCCCAATACCAAACTTAGAGTTTGACTGTGGAGGCTCTTCTTGACTCTGAACTGAGAGAAGCTCTTTATGCTCACTCTCTTTTGTCACAGAGGGATGGCCATGTGCCTTAAACACAAGGTAGTCCCCATTCAATTGGAGAAATAATTCACCTCTGTTGACATCTATCACAGCTCCTACTATGGCTAGGAAAGGTCTTCCAAGGATGATGCATTCATCATCTTCCTTCCTAGTGTCTAAGATTATGAAATCAGCATGGATGTAAAGGCCTTCAACCTTTACTAACACGTCCTCTACTATTCCATAAGCTTGTCTTAATGACTTGTCTGCCAATTGTAATGAGAACAAAGCAGGTTGTACCTCAATGATCCCCAGCTTCTCCATTACAGAGAGTGGCATAAGATTTATCCCTGACCCCAGATCACATAGAGCTTTTTCAAATGTCATGGTGCCTATGGTACAAGGTATTAAGAACTTGCCAGGATCTTGTCTCTTTTGAGGTAAAATTTGCTGAATCCAAGTATCTAGTTCATTAATGAGCAAGGGAGGTTCACTTTCCAAAGTCTCATTACCAAACAACTTGGCATTCAGCTTCATGATAGCTCCTAAATATTGAGCAACTTGCTCTCCAGTCACATCTTCATCCTCCTCAGAGGAAGAATAGTCTTCAGAGCTCATGAACGGCAGAAGGTGATTTAATGGAATCTCTATGGTCTCTATATGAGCCTCAGATTCCTTTGGATCCTTAATAGGAAACTCCCTCTTGCTTGAGAGACGTCCCAGGAGGTCTTCCTCACTAGGATTTTCATCCTCCTCCTCCCTTTTGCATTCGGCCATATTGATTACATCAATGGCTTTGCACTCTCCTTTTGGATTCTCTTCTGTATTGCTTGGGAGAATACTGGGAGGAGTTTCAATGACTTTCTTACTCAGCTGGCCCACTTGTGCCTCTAGATTTCTGATGGAGGATCTTGTTTCAGTCATGAAACTAAAAGTGGCCTTTGACAGATCAGAGACTAGATTGGCTAAATTAGAAGTGTTTTGTTCAGAATTCTCTGTCTGTTGCTTAGAAGATGATGGAAAAGGCTTGCTATTGCTTGATGTGTGGAAAACGATCTAACACAAAACTCACCGGCAAGTGTACCGGGTCGCATCAAGTAATAATAACTCACATGAGTGAGGTCGATCCCACAGGGATTGAAGGATTGAGCAATTTTAGTTTAGTGGTTGATTTAGTCAAGCGAATCAAGTATTGGTTGAGTGATTTTGTATCCAACAGTAAGTAAATAACAGAAAATGTAAAGGGGAAGGGAAGGATTGCAGAAATTAAAGCAAACTGAAAGTAAAAGAGCTGAATCTTAAAGAGCAAGAAATTAAATGACTAAAACTTAAAGTGCAAGGAATGTAAATTGCAGTAACTTAAAGTGCAAGAAATATGAATTGCAGTAATGAAAAGGGATTTGAGGATTGGGATTTCAGAATTCAAGCAATGAAAATTAAATTGCAGCAAGTAATAAAGCAGAAGATGAATTAGAAGTACTTAGGATTCAAACAGAAAGGAAATTGAATTGCAGCAGAGGTTCACAGAAGAAAAAAAAAGGGGAAATGGGATCTCAGGACTCCAGAGACTAGATAGCAAAGTCTAGATCTCAATTGCCTTCCCAGATCCAAGTTCACAAAGCAATTAACAAGAAATTTAAGAAGAAGCAGTAAAGGAAATGTAATTGAACTCAATTATGCAGAAGATGAATTAAGGAGATCTTGAATGGAGATTGAGACAGAAATTCCTCAATTCTTCACACCCAAGACTCAAACAAGAAAAGAAAAATTGCTCAGGCAAGAATGAGGAAGAAGAGAGATCAATTCTCCTCCCCAATTCTCTGAAATCTCAGTTCCTAGCCCTCAATGAAGTTTCCAAATTCAAAAATCAAAAGAAGGTTCAAAAGTTTCAAAAAAAGGGTCCTAATTACATCAAACTAACTCCTATTTATACACTTTCTATTCTTGGATTTTGGAATTTGGATGGGCTTTTGATTTGGTGAAGAAATGAATTTAATTGGATTTTTAATCCAATTTCAGCCCATGAAGAAAGTAGCTCCCAGGAGGCTGCCCTGCCCTTGTGGAGGGCAGGGCAGGAATTTGTGCGTGCGGCTCTTGGTGCGTGCGAGTTGGATGTTGATGCTTGCAGGATGCTGCCCTGCCCTTGTGGAGGGCAGGGCAGAGTTTTTTTGGTGCGCCAGATTTTGCTGCCCGTGCGTGGTGCGCTTGCTGGCCGAGGCTCCTTGGTGCGCCAATCTTGTGCGCTGGTGTGCATCACCAAAATGCTGCCCTGCCCTTGTGGAGGGCAGGGCAATGTGCCAAGGCTGAAGCTCCGCGTTCGAAACTCGGGTGACGCACACGCTACCTCTTTTCCTTGATTTTCTTGGCACCAAAGTAAGGCCTAGTTCCTTGCTTCCTCATGGTGCCGTGTTCGATCCTTGTGGCAAGCATTGGTGAGCTTCTCCCTTGAATTTATTCCTTTGATGAGCCCGATATTGCCCTTGAGGAGGGCAGGGCAGAGTTTTTGCTCCCTTTAATTCTTAGCATCAAATTGTGCTCCGCCCTTGTTGTGGGCAGGGCAGAGATGCCTTTCAAGGTTTGGCTCATAATGTTGCTCTCCTGGAGGGTAGTGTGCCCTTGTGGAGGGCAATGTTTGCTTCCTCCCTTCCATGCGGCACACTTCTCCTTCCCTTGGGCCACGCTTTCTTTAAGCCACACTTTTCCTCTTTTCTTCCTTTCTTCATCTACAAGAAACCAAAACAACCACTCAAAGTATCTCTAAACTCATAAGGTTTATAATTCATTAAAAGTCATTTAATTCTTGCTTAAACCTCATGATTTAGCATCAATTTAATGGTGGTTGCTTGATTTAAAGAAGTTGTGCATTTTCATTCCAAATCACTTACTTAGGATGCAAGAAAGTGCATAAAGACTAGTAAAACAAGTGAAATTAGCTTGAAAAATGGGTATATGATGACCCGTCATCATTGCTCAGCCTATTGCGTCCACCATTGTTAAAGCCTTGTTGAGGCTTTTGTTGATCCTTCCATGAGAAATTTGGATGATTTCTCCATGATGAATTATAGGTGTTTCCATAAGGTTCACCCATGTAATTAACCTCTGCCATTGCAGGGTTCTCAGGATTATAAGCTTCTTCAGAAACTGCCTCTTTAGTACTGTTGGATGCATTTTGCCATCCATTCAGACTTTGAGAGATCATGTTGACTTGCTGAGTCAACACTTTGTTCTGAGCCAATATGGCATTCAGAGCATTAATTTCAAGAACTCCCTTCCTCTGAGGCGTCCTATTATTTATGGAATTCTTCTCAGAAGTGTACATGAATTGGTTATTTGTAACCATGTCAATGAGTTCTTGAGCTTCTGCAGGTGTTTTCTTTAGGTGGATGGATCCACCTGCAGAATGGTCCAATGATATTTTCGAAAACTCAGATAGACCATAATAGAATATATCTAATATGGTCCATTCTGAAAACATGTCAGATGGACACCTTTTGGTCAACTGCTTGTATCTTTCCCAAGCTTCATATAGGGATTCACCATCTTTTTGCTTGAAGGTCTGAACATCCACTCTAAGCTTGCTCAGCTTTTGAGGAGGAAAGAATTTATCCAAGAAAGCCGTGACCATCTTATCCCAGGAGTCCAGGCTATCCTTAGGTTGTGAATCCAACCATATTCTAGCTCTGTCTCTTACAGCAAAAGGGAAAAGCATGAGTCTGTAGACTTCAGGATCTACTCCATTCGTCTTTACAATCTCACAAATCTGCAAGAACTCAGTTAAAAACTGGTAAGGATCTTCAGATGGAAGTCCATAAAACTTGCAGTTCTATTGCATTAAAGCAACTAGTTGAGGCTTAAGCTCAAAATTATTGGCTCCAATGGCAGGAATGGAGATGCTTCTTCCATCAAATTTGGACGTGGGTTTAGTAAAGTCACCCAGCATCCTTCTTGCATTGTCATTATTGGGTTCGGCTGCCATCTCCTTCTCTTGTTCGAAAATTTCTGAAAGGTTACCTTTAGATTGTTATAATTTAGCTTCTCTTAGTTTCCTCTTCAGAGTCCTTTCATGTTCGGGATCAATTTCAACAAGAGTGCCTTTTTTCTTGTTCCTGCTCATATGAAAGAGAAGAAAACAAGAAAAGAAGAGGAATGCTCCATGTCACAGTATAAAGATTCCTTTATGTTAGTAGAAGAAGAAAGGGGGGAAGAGTGAAGAAGAAGTGTTAGTAAATAAATAATTAAATAGAATAAGAAAAGAGAGGGAGAATTTCGAAAATAATTTTGAAAAAGAGGTTAGTATTTTTGAAAATTAAAGATAAGATATAATCAAAATTAAAATTTAAAACAAAAAGAATTTTTGAAAAAGAGATGAGATATTTTCAAAAATTAGAGAGGGAAAAGTGGTTAGGTGGTTTTGAAAAAGATAAGAAACAAACAAAAAGTCAAATAGTTAGTTGAGAAAGATATTTAAAATCAAATTTTTGAAAAAGATATGATAAAAGATAAGAAGATTTAATTTTTTTTTAGTTTAAAATTACTTACTTCACTAACAAGAAACTTACAAGATAAGATTCTATAACTTAAAGATTGAACCTTTCTTAACAAGAAAGTAACAAACTTCAAATTTTTGAATCAATCACATTAATTGTTAGTGAGTTTTCAAAAATCTAATATAAAGATAAGAAAAAGATTTTGAAAATAATTTGAAAAAGAATTTTGAAATTTTCGAAAAACAAAGATAAAATTGAAAAGATATGATTTTTGAAAAAGATTTTGAAAAGATAAGATTTTTAAATTTTTGAAAATTTGACTTGACTTGTAAGAAATAACTAATTTTAAAATTTTTTTACTAAGTCAACTCAAATTTTCGAAAATTATGAGAAAAATAAGGAAAAGATATTTTTTTGATTTTTTTGTATTTTAATGATGAGAGAGAAAAACACAAATATGACTCAAAACATGAAAATTTTGGATCAAAACACTTAATGCATGCAAGAACACTATGAATGTCAAGATGAACACCAAGAACACTTTGAAGATCATGATAAACACCAAGAACATATTTTTGAAAAATTTTTGATGCAAAGAAAACATGCAAGACACCAAACTTAGAAATCTTTAATGCATGGACTCTAACAAACAAAAAATGCATATGAAAAACAACAAACAACACAAAATAAGAAAACATCAAGATCAAACAAGAAGACTTGTCAAGAACAACTTGAAGATCATGAATAATGCTATGAATGCATGGAATTTTCGAAAAATGCAAGAAAAATTTTTAAAGCATGCAATTGACACCAAACTTAAAAGTTGACTCAAGACTCAATCAAGAAACACAAAATATTTTTGGTTTTTATGATTTTATGATTTTTTTTTTGTATTTTCTTTAAATTTTCTTTTTCAAAAATGTTTTTTTAGAAAAACGAAAATAAAAGCAAAATTAAAAAGAAAAAATTTTTGAAAACTTTTTGAAAAGAAAATTACCTAATCTGAGCAACAAGATGAACCGTTAGTTGTGCATACTCGAACAATCCCCGGCAACGGCACAAAAAACTTGGTGGACGAAAATGTGATCCTCAAAGTTGGTCTCTTTGCACTCGTATGAAATTTAAACATTGGCTCTATCAAAAATACTCCAAAGAGATCATGGTATGATGAATTGGGATCTTAATAATCCCTGGTAATGGCATGTGTGATCACAACTCCGTTCAACTTAACCAGCAAGTGTACTGGGTCATCCAAGTAATACCTTACGTGAGTAAGGGTCGATCCCACAGAGATTGTTGGTATGAAGCAAGCTATGGTCACCTTGTAAATCTCAGTTAGGCAGATTAAATGGTTTATGATAAGTTCGAAAATAAATAATAAACAGAAAATAAAATAGTAAATAGTTACTCATATAATTCCATGGTGGGAATTTCAGATAGGCATGTGAAGATGCTGTGCTCCTCTCGAATCTCTACCTTCTTATTACATTCATCCAATCCTTTTTACTCCTTTCCATGGCAAACTGGATGTAGGGCATCACCGTTGTCAATGGCTACATCTCATCCTCTCAGTGAAAATGGTCCTATGCTCTGTCACAGCACGGCTAATCATTTGTCGGTTCTCAATCAGGTTGGAATAGAATCCCTTGATTCTTTTGCGTTTGTCACTAACGCCCAGCCTTCAGGAGTATGAAGCTCGTCATAGTAATTCAATATCAAAATCCTACTCGAAATACCACAGACAAGGTTAGACTTTCTGGATTCCCATGAATGCTGCCATCTATCTAGCTTATACCACGAAGATTCTGTTGGGGAATCTAAGAGATATGCGCCCGGCCTAAAGTAGAACGGAAGTGGTTGTCAGTCACGTGCGTTCATAGGTGAGAATGACGATGAGTGTCACGGATCATCACATTCATCAAGTTGAAGTGCAACGTACATCTTGGAATAAGAATAAAAGAGAATTGAATAGAAAATAATAGTAATTTGTATTGAAACTTGAGGTACAGCAGAGCTCCACACCCTTAATCTATGGTGTGTAGAAACTCCACCGTTGAAAATACATAAGTGAAAGGTTCAGGCATGGCCGAATGGCCAGCCCCCATGATCTGAGAACTAGGCGTCCAGAGATGTCTATTACACTAGTAAAAGGTTCTATTTATAATAAACTAGCTACTAGGGTTTACATGAGTAAGTAATTGATGCATAAATCCACTTCCAGGGCCCACTTGGTGTATGCTTGGGCTGAGCTTGATCTATCCACAAGCTGAGGCTTTTCTTGGAGTTGAACGTCGAGTTATAGCGTGTTTCTGGCGTTCAACTCCGGGTTGTGACGTGTTTCTGGCGTTTGACTCCAGACAGCAGCATGTACTTGGCGTTGAGCGCCACTTTACGTCGTCAATTCCCGAATAAAGTATAGACTATTATATATTGCTGGAAAGCTCTGGATGTCTACTTTCCAACGCCGTTGAGAGCACGCCATTCGGAGTTCTGTAGCTCCAGAAAATCCATTTTGAGTGCAGGGAGGTCAGATTCCAACAGCATCAGCAGTCCTTTTGTCAGCCTTTTTCAGAGTTTTGCTCAAGTCCCTCAATTTCAGCCAGAAATTACCTGAAATCACAGAAAAACACACAAACTCATAGTGAAGTCCAGAAATGTGAATTTTACATAAAAACTAATGAAATCATCCCTAAAAGTAGCTTGAACTTACTAAAAACTACCTAAAAATAATGCTAAAAAGCGTATAAATTATCCGCTCATCAGTGATCTGAATTCTCACTGCAGCAATCTAACAGGTTCCTAGACCCATTCAGTTGAGCTTTATACCAACCTTTGCGTTTAAACTTAAAGCTTCCAACCATAATGAACCTTGCAGGACAATTCTTACCACTGGCCATCTTCCGCTTACTCTTAATGTCACAAAGAGCTCTAAGTTGACCATCCATCTCCAGTAGCCCATATTCAAGTGGTATTAGAAAGCTAAGGGATATGAATTTTACCCACTTGAATGTTGTGAAGGATGATGGCAACTTAGGGGGAGGTATTTTTAATGAAATTGCAAGCTCCACTCCCTTGTGCTCTTCTCTGATAATTACCACCTCTTTGCAAGCTTCTTTAATTTCAACCTCTTCCTCTTGGTAGCTTTCTTCCAATTCAATCTTCTCTTCATTGCTTTCGAAGGGCATGGGAGGTTGTGCTTCTTCTTCTTGAATCTCCATCACTTGATCAACCTCTTCCAAGTCTTCAACTGTGATATGCTTTGGAGGTAGTACACCCTCCTCAACATCAGCTTCAAACGTCTTTGAAGGATGCTCTATAACTTTACTTTCCCATGGAGGTTCAGCATCTCCTAAGTCTTCAACCACTGCCTCCTCTTCTTCTTCAATAATTCCGGCTTCCTCCACTTGTTCCAATATCAGATCGTGCTGTTCACTATCCACTTGAGTGCCCAATTTCTCCTTCCTGCTATATTCTTCAGTAGATTTCCCACATGAAACCATGGGGGTTCTTTGAATATCCGAACGTTGGAAAGGTAATCGATTTCTTTCTTGATCCAGGTATTTAAGTATGCAATCATATTCGTCCTCAATGATCTTCCTTCCAACTATTTCTTTACCTTTAAGTATAAAATCCTCCTTGTTGTCTTCTTTCACTAGTTCTTCAACCGTGCTGTCAACTTCAAGGGTGTCTACTACCTTCACCCTTAGTGCCTCCTCTAGCTCCTTATGAAGTATGGATTCGCGAAGATGATCTCTTCTCTCTTGTTCTATGTCAATAGTATCAGTAGGATCATGTTGCTCTTGGATTGATGGAAGTGGGTGCTCTTCCATGGATGGTAGTGATGGGATGGATAGATCATTCTGTGGTTGAAAAGGAAGTGTACTAGAGCTTGAGGGTTGATTGTTGAAGGGATTTGGTAATCTGATTTGGGCGGCGAGAGCTTGTATAGTAGAGTTTAGATCAGCAATTACTTTTTCCAAGGAGATTTGGGGTGGATAGGAGGGTTCAATTGTTGGGAGAAAGGGTTCATGGTAGGAAGGTGGTTCATCTTGATAAGGATAAGGAGATGGTGTATACTGAGGTGGTGGTTCTGTGTATGGTTCATATGGTGGTTGGTGTGGTGAACAAGGATTGGGGTCATACGGAGGTGAATGGTGGAAAGGGGCTTGTGAGTGTGGTGGGTTGAGGTTGTGTTGAAAGGATGATCTCTGAGCATATGGTGGGGCTTGTTGGTAGCTACAAGGTGGTCCACCATATCTATCTTCTTGGGATGCATTGTAGCCTGGTCTTTGGCCATGATATCTAGGATGGTGTTGTTGCCTGAAGGGTTGATTACATCCTCTTGGCTCCATCCATCCTTGATTGGTCTGACCTTGATGTATATTCCTGCTGTGGTTTCTATTTCCTTCAACAAAGTTAGAACCAAACTCAAAGCGAGAGGGGTGAGAATTCATAGTAGTTATCAGAAATAAGGGGAAAGAGGAGAAACAAATAAACAAGTAAAAGAAAAATATTTTTTTTTTAGAAAAATATTTACAATAACCAATAATAAGGCACACGTTCGCAATTCCCCGACAACGGCGCTATTTTGACGTTGAGATTTTTGCTAGTAAATAATTATTAAAAATATTCGCGTTGTAGATATAGCTTCTAAACTAACAGAAATCCCTTCGTGCAAACGTTTTGGTTGTCACAAGTAACAAACCCCTTTAAAAATTGTTAACCGAGCATTTAAACCTCGGGTCGTCTTCTCAAGGAATTGCAAGGAGGTATGTTCTTATTATTGGCTATGAAAAAGGTAAAATTTGGGTTTGTGGAATTTGGGCAATGGGCACAAGCATATTTAAATAACAAGTAAAATGAATTAACGGTAAAATAAACTCTTGGCAAGGTATAAAGACTGGAGGTCCTATCCTAGTTATCCTTATCAATTATGAAGAGAATTGGATTCTTCTCCCACCTTGTTAACCTCTAACTATGAAGGTAAGTCAAATGGATGAATTAATTCGAATCCTCATGTCCTAGTCTTTCCTTGGGAAAGGCCAGAGTTATTGGAATATGAATTAATAAAATAAAGAAATCCAATTTTCAATCAATAATGAGTTTGATAACTCTAGAGCTACCAATTATTTAACCAGGGCCAAAAGGAAAGGAAATTGAAGCTGCTGGAATAAAAATGCTTTTAGATGGGAAGCAATAATCATGTACATAAAAGAAAGCAATATTAAACTAAAATACCTCAAATAACATTAATTTAAAAGAGTAATCTGTAACATGGCAGAGTTCATAAATTAAATTGGGAAAATAATTAAAAATAAAGAACCTGTGATTGAGAGTCACTTGTAAAACTAAGAGAAATCCTAAATCCTAATCCTAAGAGAGAGAGGAGAGAACCTCTCTCAAAACTAGATCTAAATCATGGAAAAGTGAATTATGAGAGCATGATGATGAATGGATGCATTCCCCCACTTTATAGCCTCTAATATGTATTCTCTGGGCCAAAAACTAGGTCAGAAACAGTCTAGAAGTCACTTCCAGCACTTTATGGTCCGTACAGGTCGCGAAAAAGTGACGCGGCCGCGCGGGTTGCGTTCTTGCTAGGTCACGCATCCGCGTGACTCACGCGTTCGCGTCGCTTGGCGTCGGAGCAGCTATGGCAAATTATATATCAAATCGAAGCCCCGGACATTAGCTTTCCAAAGCAATTAGAACCGCGTCGTTTGGACCTCTGTAGATAAAGTTATAGCAGTTTGAGTGCGAAGAGGTTAGGCTGGACAGCTTAGCAATTTCTCCAACTTATTGTATTCCTTCCACTTTTTCATGCTTCCTTCCCATCCTCCAAGCCATTCTTGCCTTATAATATCTGAAAACACTTAAACACATATCAAGGCATCTAATGGTAATAAGAGAGGATTAATAATAGCAAATATAAGTCCAAAGAAACATGTTTTCAATCAAAGCATATAATTAGGAAGGCAAATGTAAAACCATACAAATAGTATGAATAAGTGGGTAAAGATTTGATAAAATCCACTTAATTAAGCACAAGATAAACCATAAAATAGTGGTTTATCAACACTCAAGCTAATCAAAGAATTAATTCTTTAAGTCCACTTAGCCATATTTCATCCTACCAACACCCTAGCCCCATTACATCCCTCTAAAGACCTCATAATATTTGTTATTCATGCATTAAATACTAGTTGATTGTTAGATGACTTGCAAATCTTTGCAAAGCATGAAAAAAAAGGATAATTGAGTGGTTAAACGCTAAACACTGGGCGAATTGAGTAGATATACATCCGGTGAGGGGTTCGATCGCTCAATTCTATGTTCTTGCACCTCATATTGTATCTTCTTGCAAGTTGTTCAATTGGATAGTTTTGAAAATTTCAATTCAATTCTTTGGACATTGATCTTAGTGCATGAACTCTTTGCATTGGCCCTAAAGCTTTCTTGTGATGGATTAGAATTTCATGGTTTGTTTCTACCAACTCTCATCATAGTACATAATTGTGATTAGCCTTAGGATAGTTGCATACATTTAAATAGTTTATAGCCTAAGTCATTTTTCCTTTCATCTATCTCCTTTGAGTGTGTTTAGCATGACGACATGCTAGTGTTTAAGTGTGAGAGAATTGATGAATCCGTATTTGATGATGATTTTTGGTTAGAATTAAATGGATTTCATCACATAAACTTTCACTTATTCCCTTGAATAGCATGCTTTTGAATTTTCCTCCCAAATTGTGTGTGATTATAAAAATATGCTCTTTTGTTCTTAATTTGATCTATTTTATTCCATTTTCCTTCCATTCGATGCTTTGATGTGTTTGTGAGTAATTCCAGGGGTATAAGGTAGGAATGGGTTAGAGAAAATGGAAGAAGATCATGCAAAGTGGAGGAAACATGAAAAATCAAAGGGGATGAGTTCAGAGATTCGTGCGTGCGCATAGCCTTTTGTGCGTACGCACGAGAGCCAAGCAAAGCGCGTGGACCATTTCGAGCACGTCGCATGTCCAGTTAAGCATCGCCTAGTGTGCGTGCACACAGGTACTTGTGCGTACGCACAGGATGGGATTTTCGCAAAGTGTGCGAACGCACACGCCTATGCGTCCGCATAGGTGTCCGCACATGACTTCATTAAAAAGGCATGTGACTCGCGATTTGATGGCTTTGGAGGCCCATTTCTGATGTCTTTTAGCTCATATTGGAAGGGGAATGAAGGACAGAACATAACATAACATTAATATAGTTGAGGAGTAGGAGTAGAAGGTTTTTAGTTTTAGTTTTCTCTAAGTTTTTCATCATCTCTACTAGGGTTTCTATTATGGTTTTACATTCAAGTGCCATTTCCATTTTTGATCTTGGATTTTGCTAATTCCATTGTAAGTATTCTATTGTTATTACTTTTTATAGTTACATTGTCATTACTCATTCTTCTAATTCAAGTTATAGTTCATTTTTACTTCTCTTTTACAATTTCAATTTCTTGTTGATGAATTTGGTGTTTGATGTTTGTTCCATGCCTTCTTGTGTTATTCTTGTTGATTGAGATAAATTGTTGCTTTTAATTTCAAGTCTTTTCTTATTTTTCTAATGTTTAAGCTTTTTGCTCACCACGTGTTTGAAATAATGTCAAACATGGTTTTAGGCTAAATTTTTGTCTCTTGGCTTGGGTAAAGTGAACAATTGGGTTCCTAGAGTTGGAATGTCCAACATTTAGTGTCAATTCTTGGATTGTAATTGTTCTTATTCCCACTAACGCTAATTTGTTGCTAAGGTAATTAGCAAACAATTTAGGATTTGTGGGTTAAGAACACTAATGCTCATTTAACTCACCTTCCAATGTGAGGGTTGATCAAGTGAGACTAATCCATCATAATTGTCATAGTTGTGGTTCCAACAAGGAAAGGACCCTTAGCTCACTCCAAGCCAAGACCCCTTTTTATGCTTTCAATCTTTCATACATTGCTATGTTAATCTCTTTTATACTTTACTTGTTTATATTACATAGTCGGTTCTTTAATTTCTTTATTAGTTCAATCATTACAATTTTGCATGTTCTTTTATTGCTTTATATGTTCATTTCTTCATTAACAACCCCTTGATCACCACAACCGAAATTTGCACACTCATTGCCCTCAAGTTATTCCTTGGGAGACGACCCGGGAGTCAAATACTCTTGGTTTTTAAATTGGTTTTGAGTTGTGACACATCTTGTGAATTTCCAATTTGATCGGTGACCGATTGTTGGGTTTGGTCTATGCTTGCAATGTTAATCATCTTTTAGTGTAAAAATCCAAACCCAAGCAATTGGCAATCTCACTAGCATCAAAAAGCTCCCTCTTCTTTCAAGAATTAGGGTTCTCAGGGTTAATTGCATCTTAGATCTAGGTTTAATTTGTTGTTCTCATTTTGTTTTCTTTACAATTTCTTGTTCTAATATTTTAATTCTCTTAGTTTGTAGTGTTAATTTTCCTTTTAAGCCTCTCTTTATTTTTATGAATGCTCGTTTGGGTTTGGATTCCTTTTAATGCAATTTCATGTTTGATGTTCTTTTATTGTTGATTTGAGATGCTATTGTTAATTTCTTGCATTGTAGATTTTATTATTATTGCAATTTTACCATACTTTCATTTTATGCCTTCCAAGTGTTTGATAAAATGCTTGGTTGGATGTTAGAGTAGAGTTTCTAGCATTCTTAGCTTGGAAAGAGAAATTGGGCAATCTTGAGTCATTAATACCCAATTTAGATTGGTGATCTAGAGTTGTTAGTTAGTATTATTTCCATTGACTCTAATCTCTTGCTAATTTAATTAGTGAGTTAATTTGGACTTTCGGATTGAGATTAACTAGTCTTATTTGACTTTCTCTCATGGAAGATAACTTTACACCTTCTTCCAATATTGGAGATGATGAAATAAGATAAATTCTTGTTAATCATTATTATGATTAATGACTAGGATAGAAAGCCTTAATTCTCAATCCTTGCCATGAATGTCTCTTTTCATTAATTGCTTTCTTTAATTGTTTGCTTTACTTTTCTTGTCATTTATTTTCTTGCCTTTTACCAAATCAAACCCCCTTGTTCCTTTATAGCCAATAATTGATCACTTCATTCTAATTCCTTGTGAGACGACCCAAGGTTTGAATACCTCGGTTAATTTCATTGGGGCTTATACTTGTGACAACTAAAACTTTTAAAATTTGATTTGAGTGTTGTTTATTGGTTGGGAACTATACTACCAACGTAACTATTTTGTGTGAAATTCCTAACCATACGACTGATGTGTGGAAAACGATAAAACACGAAACTCACCAGCAAGTGTACCGGGTCGCATCAAGTAATAATAACTCACATGAGTGAGGTCGATCCCACAGGGATTGAAGGATTGAGCAATTTTAGTTTAGTGGTTGATTTAGTCAAGAAAACAAGGATTGATTTGAGTGATTTATAGAAGACAGAAGGTAAATTGCAAGAAATGTAAAGGGAGAGGGATGAATTGCAGAAATTAAAGAGAACTGAAAGTAAAGGTGCTGAATCTTAAAGAACAAGAAATTAAATGACTGAAACTTAAAGTGCAAGAAATGTAAATTGCGGTAACTTAGAGTGCAAGAAATATAAATTGCTTGAATGATAAAGGGATTAAGGGACTGGGATTGCATAATTTAAGAAAGCAGAAGTAAATTGCATTAAACAGAAGAGTAGAAGATGAATTGAATTGAAACAGATCTCAAAAAGTAAGGATAGAATGCTTTGAAACAAAAAACAGAAAATGACTTGTGCTTGATTGCAGCAAATTAAAAGATGGTTAAAGATCTCAGGAGTGGAAGAGACTAGAAAGCAAGTCTAGATCTCAAATCCTTCCTTGATCCAAAGTCACAAAGCAATTAAAGAGAAATTGAAGATTGAAGCAGTGAAAGAAATTGAATTCAACTCAATTCTACAGTAGGAGAATCAAAGAGATCTTAAATGGAGATTGAGATAGAAGTTCCTTAATTCTAAACACTTAAGACTCAAACAAAACCCAGTAAAGAAAACAAAAAGATCAGAAGAAGAAGAAGTGAATTCTCTCTTCCAATTCTCAAGCCAATTGCAGAAAACAGAAAATGAAAAGTGAAAACCAGAAGTTCAAAAGCAGAAAATGAAAAGTGAGCTTTCAAGTTGACAAAAGATGAAAATTAAAAATGAAAGTCCACTCCCTTCTAATCCTAACTAACACATATTTATACACATTCTATTTTAGATCTAAGAATTTTGAGTGGGCTTGAAAGATGGGTGAAGAATTGAATTAAATTGGATTTTTAAGTGAATTTCAGCCCATGTTGCTCCCAAGAGGCTGCTCTGCTCTTGTGGAGAGCAGAGCAGTGAAGCTTTGTGTGGGGATCCAAGTTGCGTGCCAAGGCTTGGAGAAGCAACAGGGGACTACCCTGCTCTTGTGGAGAGCGGAGCAGTGCGCATCTTACACGCGCCTTGCCTCCCTGCCCGTGTTGTGATGCGCGCGCCTTGCTTCTGGCCGTGTCATGATGTGCGCCCAAGCTCCCTTGTGTGCGCCAAGGATGCCCGTGTCATGCACCATAGAGTAGCGCTCTGCTCTCCTTGTGAGCAGCGCAAAGCTTTCCTTGTTCTTGGGTGAGGTCCCAAGTTCGAAACCTTGGGGAAGCATGCGCTGGGCTTTTTCTTCTTGGCACCTGATTCACGCATAAGGCTTGGCTTCCTAGAGACCCTTGGTTCGAGACTTGGTGGAGGAAGTTGCTGCATTTTTTCCTTGGTTTCCTTGGCACCAAAGTAGTGCCTAGGCCTTTACTTCCTTGGAGGTCTTGTGTTCGAACCTTGGAGGTTGAAAACAAGCCAATTTGGGCTTGTTTTCCTCTTATTTGAGCGTCACCCACTTCCCTTTAGGTGCATAGTTCGAATCCTTGGGGTGGCATTTGGCAAACATTTCCTTGGATTTATTTGAGAGTGAAGCCCGATAATACTCTCAAGGAGAGCAGAGCAATGTTTTGCTCTTCCTTGTTTCTTGGCTTAAGTTTGTGCTCCGCTCTCAAGGGAGGGCAGAGCATTGAAGCTTTGCATGCTTGGTTCATTGTTGTGCTCCCTTGGAGAGCATTGTGCTCTTGGGGAGAGCAGTGTGCTCCCTCCTTCCATGCGCCACGCTTCCTCATTTTCTTTGCCACACTTTCTTCTTTATTGAGTCACGCTTCTTAAGCCACACTTTCTTTTTTTTTTTCTTTTCTTCGCCTACAAATAATGAAAACAACCAATCAAAGTATCACCAAATTCACAAGATTCATAATTCATTCAAATATCAATTAAATTTAGCTTGAACCTCATGATTTAGCATTAATTAAAGGGTGGTTGATTGATTCAAATAAACCATGCAATTCCACTCCAAATTACTTACTTATAATGCAAGAAAGTGCATAAAAACTAGTGAAACAAGTGAAATTAGCTTGAAAAATAGGCATATGATGACTTGTCATCACAACACCAAACTTAAATCTTGCTTGTCCCCAAGCAATCATCAAACATAAGAGGGAATGAAATGAAAAAGAGAAGCATGCCTATCCTTATTAAGCATATAATTGAACTTGGTTCATGGAGTTTTTATGCAGACAATGATAACTCAGTTATTGTTTGCTGTTACATAAGAGGTGTTTCCCTTAAAGGCTTACTAAACTTGTTGCTTCAAGGCTTCAGTTGTGCTTGTTCCCTTGCTAACTTTTCTTTCTTTGTTTTGCTTAAAGAGCTTATTACTTATTGAAGGCTTGGTGTCAAATGTTGCAGCAGCCTTTGGCTTTATTTTTGCCCAACATTTCTTCACCACAGACACATGGCTCACCTTTTTCCTCCTAGGATCATTGATGCCCAGCATCTCTTTGGATAACTAAATGCTTTGTAACTAGGTTGCTCTTTATTGTGGGCTTTCATTTGGAAATCCCAAATCAGTTGATCTAAGTGGCCAAGTTTTGAAATACTCCTCAGAACCTACTTGCCCAAGCATATCCTAGCACAAAAACACCACAGGCATGTGTCCTAGGGTCCAAGCTATTGGTGCCTAGCCTTATTCTTTTTTTTTCTTTTTCTTTGCCACTTTTGGCTTTTTCTTCTTCCTTTTCTTTCTGTTTTATTTTTTTCTCAAGGGATCATGACTTATACAAGTGATGAGCGGATAATTTATACGCTTTTTGGCATTGTTTTTAGGTAGTTTTTAGTAAGTTCAAGCTACTTTTAGGGATGTTTTCATTAGTTTTTATGCTAAATTCACATTTTTGGACTTTACTATGAGTTTGTGTGTTTTTCTGTAATTTCATGTAATTTCTGGCTGAAATTGAGGGACTTGAGCAAAATTCTAAAAAAGGCTGACAAAAGGACTGCTGATGCTGTTGGAATCTGACCTCCCTGCACTCGAAATGGATTTTCTGGAGCTACAGAACTCCAAATGGCACGCTCTCAACGGCGTTGGAAAGTAGACATCCAGAGCTTTCCAGAAATATATAATAGTCCATACTTTATTCGGAAATTGACGACGTAACATGGCGTTGAACGCCAAGTACATGCTGCTGTCTGGAGTTAAACGCCAGAAACACGTCATGATCCGGAGTTGAACGCCCAAAACACGTCATAACTTGGAGTTCAACTCCAATAAAAGCCTCAGCTCGTGGATAGATCAAGCTCAGCCCAAACATACACCATGTGGGCCCCGGAAGTGGATTTATGCATCAATCACTTACTCATGTAAACCCTAGGAGCTAGTTTATTATAAATAGAACTTTTTACTATCATAATCTCATCTTGGATTGTATTTTGAATCCTGTGATCACGTTTTGGGGGCTGGTCATTCGGCCATGCCTGAACTTTTCACTTATGTATTTTCAACGGTGGAGTTTCTGCACACCATAGATTAAGGGTGTGGAGCTCTGCTGTACCTCAAGTTTTAATACAATTACTATTACTTTCTATTCAATTCTCTTTTATTCTTATTCCAAGATATACGTTGCACAACACTTTGATGAATGTGATGATCCGTGACACTCATCACAGCAAAAAGGAAAAGCATGAGCCTGTAGACTTCAGGATCTACTCCATTTGTCTTAACAGTCTCACAAATCTACAAGAACTCAGTTAAAAACTGATAAGGATCTTCAAATAGAAGTCCATGAAACTTGCAGTTCTGTTGCATTAGAGCAACTAATTGAGGTTTCAGCTCAAAATTGTTTGCTCCAACGGCCGGAATGGAGATGCTTCTTCCATCAAATTTGGACGTTGGTTTAGTGAAATCACCTAGCATTCTCCTTGCATTATTGTTGTTGGGTTCGGCTGCCATCTCCTTCTCTTGTTCGAAAATTTCAGAAAGGTTGCCTCTGGATTGTTGTAATTTAGCTTCTCTTAGTTTTCTCTTCAGAGTCCTTTCAGGTTTAGGATCAGCTTCAACAAGAATGCCTTTTTCCTTGTTCCTGCTCATATAGGGAAGAAGAGAACAAGAAAGGAAAGAGGAATCCTCTATGTCACAGTAAAGAGGTTCCTTATTGTTAGTAGAAGAAGAAAGGAATAAAAGTGGAGAATCCAATCACAAGGGTGAGGATAGAGACAGTGATTGGAGATGAAGAGAGGTGAAGAGAAGTGTTAGTAAATAAATAAATAAATAGAAGAAGAGGAGAGAAAGAGAATTTCGAAAATAATTTTGAAAAAATAGTTAGTGATTTTCGAAAATTAAAGATAAGATATAATTAAAATTAAAATTTAAAATAATTAATTAATTAAAAAGAATTTTTGAAAAAGGATGAGATATTTTCGAAAATTAGAGAGAGAGAAGTAGTTAGGTGGTTTTGAAAAAGATAAGAAACAAACAAAAAGTCAAATAGTTAGTTGAAAAAGATATTAAAATCAAATTTGAAAAGATAAGAAGATAAGGAATTAGATAAGATATTTTGAAATCAAATTTTTGAAAAAGATATAATTTTGAAAAAGATATGATAAAAAGATAAGATAAGAAAATATGATAAAAAGATAGGATTGAAAAAGATTTAATTTTTAAAATTAAAATTAATTACTTAACTAACAAGAAACTAAAAGATATGATTCTAGAATTTAAAGATTGAACCTTTCTTAACCAGAAAGTAACAAACTTCAAATTTTTGAATCAATCACATTAATTTTTAGTGTAATTTCGAAAATTTGAAATAAAATTAAGAAAAAGATTTTGAAAATAATTTTAAAATTTTCGAAATAAAAAAAATGAAAAAGATTTGATTTTTGAAAAAGTTTTGAAAAGATAAGATTTTTAAAATTGAAAATTTGACTTGACTTATAAGAAACAACTAATTTTAAAAATTTTTTACCAAGTCAACCCAAAATTTCGAAAATTTGGAGGGAAATAAGGAAAAGATATTTTTTTGATTTTTGAATTTTTAATGAGGAGAGAGAAAAACACAAACATGACCCAAAACATGAAAATTTTGGATCAAAACACATGATGCATGCAAGAACACTATGAATGTCAAGATGAACATCAAGAACACTTTGAAGATCATGATGAACATCAAGAACATATTTTTGAAAAATTTTTGATGCAAAGAAAACATGCAAGACACCAAACTTAGAAATCTTTAATGCTTTGAAAATATGAATGCAAAGATGCACATGAAAAACAACAAAAGACATAAAACAAGAAATCATCAAGATCAAACAAGAAGACTTACCAAGAACAACTTGAAGATCATGAAGAACACCATGAATGCATGAATTTTTTGAAAAAATGCAAGAACAATATGAATATGCAATTGACACCAAACTTAAAAATTGACTCAAGACTCAAACAAGAAACACAAAATATTTTTGGTTTTTATGATTTTATGATTTTTTTTTGTATTTTTATTATTTTTTTCGAAAATATTCTTTAGAAAAATGAAAATAAAGAAAATTTTTTTTTTAAATTTTTTTTGAGAACTTTTTGAAAAGAAAATTACCTAATCTAAGCAACAAGACGAACCGTTAGTTGTCCATACTCGAACAATCCCCAGCAACGGCGCCAAAAACTTGGTGCACGGATTTGTGATCATCAACAATGGCTCCAATAGTTTGGTAACTCATAATCAAACAAGGAAAACAGGGGGATGTTGATTCAGATAGATATAGAAATAGCAAAAATTGGAATCAAACATCAAAAATGCAATTTAGGAACCAGGAGATCAAAGAGAATAAGAATGCATTCCCTGGCATTCATGAATTGGTTTGGGGGAATATAAGGAAAGCACAGTTGAAAATGCCAAAACCAAGACAAGAATGGAAACATTTTATAGAAATTGGGGCAGCATTCCGGCTAAAAGTTGATTATCCCGGAAAATAAACAGCAACAAAACAGTTCATATGAATGAAAATTAAAACATACCTGCAATCACATATAAGGAGTATGAACATGAAAAAGGCAATGTAAAAAGCAGCATGAAACAAGAAAGTACAGCATATGAACAATAGCAACATCACAGAAACATCAGAATTGCGAAAAGCATCAAGTAAGAAACACGAACAGCGCAATTATCAGGCCTAAATCCACTAACCACATCCTAGGCTACCTGGTGCACCGATTTGTGATCATCAACAATGGCTCCAATAGTTTGGTAGCTCTCACACGTGAATTACACTTAGTCACAACTCCGCACAACTAACCAGCAAGTGCACTGGGTCGTCCAAGTAATACCTTACGTGAGTAAGGGTCGATCCCACGGAGATTGTTGGTATGAAGCAAGCTATGGTCATCTTTTAAATCTCATTCAGGCAGATAATAATTCGTTACGGGAAATATAAAGAGATACTTGCTTAAATAATAAAGGATAGAAATACTTATGTAAATTAATGGTGGGAATTTTAGATAACCGTATGAAGATGCTTGTCCCTATTGAATCTCTGCTTTCCTATTGCTTTCATCCAATCCTTCTTACTCCTTTCCAGGGCAAGCTAGATGTAGGGCATCACCGTTGTCAATGGCTACATCCCATCCTCTCAGTGAAAATGGTCCAAATGCTCTGTCATAGCACGGCTAATCATCTATCGGTTCTCAATCAGGCTGGAATAGAATCCCGTGATTCTTTTGCGTCTGTCACTAACGCCCAGCCTTCAGGAGTTTGAAGCTCATCACAGTCATTCAATCCTAGAATCCTACTCGGAATACCACATACAAGGTTAGACTTTCCGGATTCCCATGAATGCCGCCGTCAATTCTAGCTTATACCACGAAGATTCTGATTAAGGAATCCAAGAGATATGCGCCCGGACTAAGGTAAAACGGAAGTGGTTGTCAATCACGCGTGTTCATAGGTGAGAATGATGATGAGTGTCACGGATCATCACATTCATCAAGTTGAAGTGCAACGAATATCTTAGAACAGGAATAAATCGAATTGGATAGAAAATAATAGTAATTGCATTGAAACTTGAGGTACAGCAGAGCTCCACACCCTTAATCTATGGTGTGTAGAAACTCCACCGTTAAAAATACATAAGTGAAAGGTTCAGGCATGGCTGAATGGCCAGCCCCCTAACGTGGTCACAAGACCGAATGATCAAAGACTGAATAGTCTAGTAAAAAGTTCTATTTATACTAAACTAGCTACTAGGGTTACAGAAGTAAGTAATTGATGCATAAATCTACATCCAGGGCCCACTTGGTGTATGTTTGGGCTGAGCTTGATCTATCCACGTGCTGAGGCTTCTTCTGGAATTGAACGCCAAGTTGTAACGTGTTTTGGGCGTTCAACTCCGGTTCGTGACGTGTTTCTGGCGTTTGACTCCAGACAACAACATGGAGCTGGCGTTGAGCGCCAGTTTACATCATTTAATCACGAATAAAGTATAAATTATTATATATTTCTGGAAAGCTCTGGATGTCTAATTTCCAACGCCGTTGAGAGCGCGCCATTTGGAGTTCTGTAGCTCCAGAAAATCCATTTCGAGTGCAGGGAGGTCAGATTCTAATAGCATCAGCAGTCCTTTGTCAGCCTCCTATCAGAGTTTTGCTCAGGTCCCTCAATTTCAGCCAGAAAATACCTGAAATCATAGAAAAACACACAAACTCATAGTAAAGTCCATAAATGTGAATTTAACTTTAAAACTAATGAAAAATCCCTAAAAGTAACTAGATTATATTAAAAACTACCTAAAAACAATGCCAAAAAGCGTATAAATTATCCGCTCATCACTACCTAACAACCTAGAATCCACTACAAAATGCATATCCAACTAGCCTAATGATAAACATAAACAGAAAAAAATGGAATTAACTAAGAATGATAGAAGGGTGGCATTTGCGGAACCTGGTAGGCGAATTAAGGAGAATGGGGCAGAGAGGTGACTGGGGGATAGTGGTGGTGGCGTCTGGCGCGGCGGAGGAGGGTGGCGCGGCGGCGGTGGCTTTTGTTTGGGGAAAGATGAAGGGGGTGGCGTGGCGGTGGGTTCTGGGTGGTCGACGGGGGCGGCGGTGGCCTGTGGTGGTGGCTGGGTGGTTGGGTGGTTGGGGAGAAGAGAGGGAGGAGAAGGGTTTGGAGGGGCGCGAATGGGTGGGGTTTCGTGTCACAGGGTGTAATCGAATTTGGTTTCACGCGATCGCATGGGGCACGCGGTCGCGTGGCTGGGGTGGAATAGGGGCTGACGCGATTGCGTGGGTCGCGTGATCGCATGGAATGGATAAAAGAGGGGATGACGCGATCACTTTAAGCATGCGATCTCGTCACTTGAAACTGTGCTAAACGCACGATTCCAGCGTTGTGTCAGCGCAACTCTTTGTCTCATTGTTGGGTGTTGTGCAATCCATGCGACGCGATCGCGTCGCTCACGCTGTCGCGTGGGATTGGTTGTGTGCAATTGACGCGGCGCGACCGCGTGGTTCATTTTGTGCGAAATGCACAATGGCCACACGATTCCAGCCCAACTTTCTGGGCGTTGGATCTTTACGCCGATTTCTAGGTCACGCGACCGCGTGAATGACACGAACGCGTGGAAGGTGTGTTGTCGCAACTGACGCGATCGCATGATCGATGTGGTCGCGTCGCACACCCCTTTTTCTCTCTTTTTTTTATGCAGGTATGTAATTATGCAGTATGCAGTGCTTGATGAGCGGATAATTTGTACGCTTTTTGGCACTGTTTTTAGTATGTTTTTGGTAGTTTTAGTTGAGTTTTTATTATATTTTTATTAGTTTTTAATTAAAATTCACTTTTCTGGACTTTACTATGAGTTTGTGTGTTTTTCTGTGATTTCAGGTATTTTCTGGCTGAAATTGAGGGATCTGAGCAAAAATCTGATTCAGAGACTCAAAAGGACTGCAGATGCTGTTGGATTCTGACCGCCCTGCACTCGAAGTGGATTTTCTGGAGCTACAGAAGCCCAATTGGCGCCCTCTCAACGGCGTTGGAAAGTAGACATCCTGGGCTTTCCAGCAATATATAATAGTCCATACTTTGCCCAAGATTTGATGGCCCAAACCGGCGTTCAAAGTCACCTCAAGAAATTCCAGCGTTAAACGCCGGAACTGGCATAAAACTTGGAGTTAAACGCCCAAACTGGCATGAAAGCTGGCGTTTAACTCCAGAAAACGTCTCTACACGAAAATGCTTCATTGCTCAGCCCAAGCACACACCAAGTGGGCCCGGAAGTGGATTTCTATGTCATTTACTCATCTTTGTACACCTTAGGCTACTAGTTTTCTATAAATAGGACCTTTTACTATTGTATTTTTATCTTCGGACATCTAGTTCTTAGATCATTGGGAGGCTGGCCATTCGGCCATGCCTAGACCTTGTTCTTATGTATTTTCAACGGTGGAGTTTCTACACACCATAGATTAAGGTGTGGAGCTCTGCTGTACCTCGAGTATTAATGCAATTACTATTGTTCTTCTATTCAATTCCGCTTGTTCTTTGTCCAAGATATCACTTGTTCTTCAACTTGATGAATGTGATGATCCGTGACACTCATCATCATTCTCACCTATGAACAAGGTGACTGACAACCATTCTTGTTCTACAAGCATCTGAGGCTTAGTGAATATCTCTTGGATTGTTTAACCGGAATCCTCGTGGTATAGGCAGGACCTGATGGCGGCATTCAAGAGAATCCGGAAGGTCTAACCTTGTCTGTGGTATTCTGAGTAGGATTCAATGATTGAATGACTGTGACGTGCTTCAAACTTGTAACCTGCTGGGCGTTAGTGACAGACGCAAAAGAGGGATTCTATTCCGGCAGGGGAGGGAACCGAACCGGTGATTGGCCGCACTGTGACAGAGTGTATGAGCATTAGCTTTCACTGCGAGGATGGGAGGTAGCTGCTGACAACAGTGAAACCCTACACGAGCTTGCCATGGAAAGGAGTAAGAAGGATTAGATGAAGACAGTAGGAAAGCAGAGAGACAGAAGGGAAGGCATCTTCATGCGCTTATCTGAAGTTCCTACCAATGAATTACATAAGTATCTCTATCTTTATCTTTTATGTTATTTCCGTTCATCACCATATCCATTTGAGTCTGCCTGACTAAGATTTACAAGATGACCATAGCTTGCTTCATACCACCAATCTCCGTGGGATCGACCCTTACTCGCGTAAGGTATTACTTGGACGACCCAGTGCACTTGCTGGTTAGTTGTGCGAAGTTGTAGTGATCAAAATTTCGTGCACCAAGTTTTTGGCGCCGTTGCCGGGGATTGTTCTTGTGTATGGACAACTGATGGTTCATCTTGTTGCTTAGATTAGGTATTATTTTTCTTCAGAGTTCTTAAGAATGAATTCTAGTGTTTCAAGGTGATGTTCTTATCATCACCAAAGCTGATTGATCATCATCAATTTAGCTCTTGAATGCAATGTCCTGCTGAAGCTTAGCTAGCTATGTCTAATTCCTTTAGACTAAAGCTTTAGACTAACATTGCATGATTCCTGGAATTCTCATTAAGAATTTTGATACTTTTATTTTCTTTTCCACTTAATTTTCGAAAAAAAAAGCCAAAAAAATTACAAAATCATAAAATCCAAAAATAAAAAAATTTTCTTGTTTGAGTCTAGAGTCTCATCTTAAGTTTGGTGTCAATTGCATGTTTCTGTTCTTCTTGCATTTTTCGAATTTATGCATGTGTCTTAATTAATCTTCAAGTTGTTCTTGATAATTTCCTTGTTTTGATCTTTGAATTCTATTGACTTGAGTGTTTGTTGTTTCTCATATGCATTCTTATTTGTTAGTGTCAATAGTATACAAACTGCTAAGTTTGGTGTCCTGCATGCATTGTTATTTGATTATAGTTGCATTTTGATTATTCCTCATCATTAAAAATCCAAAAATATTTTTAATTTGTGTCTTTTCAAGTCAATAATACAGAGAATTGAAGATTCAGAACATACTGCAGAGGAATCACACAGAAAAAGCTGGGCATTCAAAAATGCCCAGTGAAGAAGATAGACTGGCGTTTAAACGCCAGCCAGGGTGCCTGGTTGGGCGTTTAACGCCCAAAAGGGTAGTAGTTTGGGCGTTAAACGCCAGAATGTGCACCATTCTGGGCGTTTAACGCCAGGATGGCAAAGGGGGAAGATTTTGTTTTCAAAATCAATTTTTTTCAAGTTTTCAAAGTTTTTCAAAATCAAATCTTTTTCAAATCATATCTTTTCAATCAAATGTTTTCAAAATCAATTTCTTTCCTTTTTCATTGATACTTACTAACAATTAATGATTTGATTGAACATTTTTTGCCTTTTCTGTTGAGGAAGGTTTTATGTTTAAATCATATCTTTTCTTGTTAGGCAAGTCATTAATTTTTAAAATCAAATCTTTTTTCTAAAATTGTTTTCAAATCATATCTTTTAAAATTGTTTTCAAATCATATCTTTTTCAATCACATCTTTTTCAAAATAAGTTTTCAATCATATCTTTTTGATTTCTAATTTCAAATCTTTTTCAAAAATCACTTGATTTCTTTTCCACTTTTATTTTCGAAAATCAATTAGTGTTTTTCAAAAATGTTTTCAAAATCTTTTACTTAATTTTCGAAAATTACTTCCTTTCTTCTCACATCCTTCTATTTTTGGACTAACTCTATTCCTTAATGCAAAATTCGAACACCATCTTCTTTGATAAGTTCGAATTTTCTACTTCTGTCTTCCATTTTTCTTCCTCTGACACCTCAAGGAATCTCTATACTGTGACATAGAGGATTCCATATTTTCTTGTTCTCTTCTCTTTCATATGAGCAGGAACAAAGACAAAGGCATTCTTGTTGAAGCTGACCCTGAACCCGAAAGGACCTTGAAGAGAAAGCTAAGAGAAGCCAAAGCACAACTCTCTTTAGAGGGCCTGACCGAATTCTTCAAAGAAGAAGAACACATGGCAGCCGAAAACAACAACAATGCCAACAATGCAAGGAAGGTGCTGGGTGACTTTACTGCACCTACTCCCAATTTCTATGGGAGAAGCATCTCTATCCCTGCCATTGGAGCAAACAACTTTGAGCTTAAGCCTCAATTAGTTTCTCTAATGCAACAGAATTGCAAGTTCCATGGACTTCCAATGGAAGATCCTCATCAGTTCTTAGCTGAATTCTTGCAAATCTGTGACACAGTCAAGACTAATGGGGTAGACCCTGAGGTCTATAGACTGATGCTATTCCCTTTGCTGTAAGAGACAGGGCTAGAATATGGTTGGACTCACAACCTAAAGAAAGCCTGGATTCTTGGGAAAAGCTAGTCAATGCCTTCTTGGCAAAGTTCTTTCCACCACAAAGATGGAGTAAGCTTAGAGTGGAAGTCCAAACCTTCAGACAGAAGGATGGTGAATCCCTCTATGAAGCTTGGGAAAGATACAAACAATTAATCAGAAGATGTCCCTCAGACATGCTTTCTGAATGGAGCATCATAGGTATTTTCTATGATGGTCTCTCTGAACTGTCCAAGATGTCTTTGGATAGCTCTGCTGGAGGATCTCTTCATCTAAAGAAGACGCCTAAAGAAGCTCAAGAGCTAATTGAAATGGTTGCAAATAACCAATTCATGTACACTTCTGAAAGGAATCCTGTGAACAATGGGACTAGTCAGAAGAAAGGAGTTCTTGAGATTGACACTCTGAACGCCATTTTGGCTCAGAACAAGATATTGACTCAACAAGTCAATTTGATTTCTCAAAGTCTGTCTGGAATGCAAAATGCACCAAGCAGTACTAAGGAGGCTTCATCTGAGGAAGAAGCTTATGATCCTGAGAACCCTTCAATGGAAGAGGTGAATTACCTAGGAGAACCCTATGGAAACACCTATAATTCTTCATGGAGAAATCACCCAAATTTCTCATGGAAGAATCAAGAGAGACCTCAACAAGGTTTCAATAATAATGGTGGAAGAAACAGGTTTAGCAATAGCAAGCCTTTTTCATCATCTTCTCAGCAACAGACAGAGAATTCTAAGCAGAACCCCTCTGACTTAGCAACCATGGTCTCTGATCTAATTAAAACCACTCAAAGTTTCATGACTGAAATAAGGTCCTCCATTAGGAACTTGGAGGCACAAGTGGGTCAGCTGAGCAAGAAAATTACTGAACTCCCTCCAAGTACTCTTCCAAGCAATACAGAAGAAAATCCAAAAGGAGAGTGCAAAGCCATAACCATGGCCGAATATGGAGAGGAAAGGGAGGAGATGGACGCCACTGAGGAAAGCCTCAATGGGCGTGTACCAACCTCCAATGAGTTCCCTAATGAGGAACCATGGGAATCTGAGGCTCAAAATGAGACCATAGAGATTCCACTGGACTTACTTCTGCCATTCATGAGCTCTGATGAGTATTCTTCCTCTGAAGAGGATGAGTATGTCACTGAAGAGCAAGTTGCTAAATACCTTGGAGCAATCATGAAGCTAAATGACAAGTTATTTGGAAATGAGACTTGGGAGGATGAATCTCCCTTGCTCACCAAAGAACTAGATGACTTGTCTAGGCAGAAATTACCTCAAAAGAGACAAGATCCTGGGAAGTTTTCAATACCTTGTACCATAGGCACCATGACCTTCAAAAAGGCCTTGTGTGACTTAGGGTCAAGTGTGAACCTCATGCCTCTCTCAGTAATGGAGAAGCTAAGGATCTTTGAGGTACAAGCTGCAAGAATCTCATTGGAGATGGCAGACAACTCAAGAAAACAAGCTCATGGACTTGTAGAGAATGTTTTGGTAAAAGTTGAAGACCATTACATCCCTACTGATTTCATAGTCCTAGAGACTGGGAAGTGCATGGATGAATCCATCATCCTTGGCAGACCCTTCCTAGCCACAGCAAAGGCTGTGATTGATGTTGATAGAGGTGAACTAATCATTCAAGTGAATGAAGAATCCTTTGTGTTTAAGGCTCAAGGATATCCCTCTGTCACCATGGAGATGAAGCTTGAAGAGCTTCCCTCAAATCAGAGACAAATAGAGCCCCCAAAGTCAAACTCTAAGTTTGGTGTTGGGAGGCCACAACCAAACTCTAAGTTTGGTGTTGAACCCCCACATTCAAACTCTAAGTTTGGTGTTGGGAGGTTCCCACATTGCTCTGATCATTTGTAAGGCTCATTGAGAGCCCTCTGTCAAGCTACTGACATTAAAGAAGCGCTTGTTGGGAGGCAACCCAATGATTATATTTTATATATTTCTCTTTGTTATTTTATGTTTTTTGTAGGTTGATGATCATAAGAAGTCACAAAATCAATTGAAAAAGCAAAAACAGAATGAAAAACAGGAAGAAAAACAGCACACCCTGGAGGAAGAACTCACTGGCGTTTAAACGCCAGTGAGGGTAGCAGTTGGGCGTTTAACGCCCAGTCTGGCACCATTCTGGGTGTTTAACGCCAGAAAGGGGCACCAGACTGGCGTTAAACGCCAGGAAAGGGCTAGAACCTGGCGTTAAACGCCAGAAATGGGCACCAGCCCGGCGTTTAACGCCAGAATTGGCTCAAAACGTGTTTTTGAGCCCTATTTGGTGCAGGGATGACTTTTCCTTGACACCTAAGGATCTGTGGACCCCACAGGATCCCCACAAACCCCTCACCTATCAAATCCCATCTTTCTCTTCACCACTCACCTCCATAAAACCCCACTTACCTCACCATCCAAATTCAAACCACTACTTCTTCCCCTTTTGGCCGAACCACAAGGCCATCTCCCTCTCCTCCATTTCTTCTTCTTCTACTCTCTTCTTTCTTCTTTTGCTTGAGGACGAGCAAACCTTTTAAGTTTGGTGTGGTAAAAGCATTGCTTTTTGTTTTTCCATAACCATTTATGACATCCAAAGCCGGTTCAACTGAGAAGGCATGACCTCAAGCCCATCACTAAGAAGAAGATGGAGCAAACAAGAGACCCCTCTCATCATGAGATCCCTGAGATACCTCAAGGGATGCACTTTCCTCCACAAGACTATTGGGAGCAACTGAACACCTCCCTAGGAGAATTAAGTTCCAACATGGGACAACTAAGGGTGGAGCACCAAGAACATGCCATCCTCCTCCATGAAATTGGAGAAGATCAAAGGATCATGAGAAAGGAGCAACAAAGACAAGGAAGAGACATTGAGGAGCTCAAGCACTCCATAGGATCTTCAAGAGAAAGAAAGAGCCGCCATCACTAAGGTGGACCCGTTCTTTAATCTCCTTGTTCTTTATTTTTTTGTTTTTTCGAATTTTAGTGCTTTATGTTTATCCATGTTTGTGTCTTATGATCATTAGTGTCTTAGTGTCTATGCCTTAAAGCTATGAATATGAATCCATCACCTTTCTTAAATGAAAACTGTTTTTATCACAAAAGAACAAGAAGTACAGGATTTCAAATTCATCCTTAAAACTAGCTTAATTAGTTTGATGTGGTGACAATACTTTTTGTTTTCTGAATGTATGCTTGAACAGTGCATATGTCTTTTGAATTTGTTGTTCATGAATGTTAAAATTGTTGGCTCTTGAAAGAATGATGAAAAAGGAGACATGTTACTGAGGATCTGAAAAATCATAAAAATGATTCTTGAAGCAAGAAAAAGCAGTGAATACAAAAAAAAAACAAAAGAGAAAGCAAGCGAAAAAAAAAAAAAAGAGAAAAAAAGAAAAAGAAAGAAATAAAGTTGTGATCCAAGGCAAAAAGAGTGTGCTTAAGAACCCTGGACACCTCTAATTGGGGACTTTAGCAAAGCTAAGTCACAATCTGAAAAGGTTCACCCAATTATGTGTCTGTGGCATGTATGTATCCGGTGGTAATACTGGAAGACAGAGTGCTTTGGGCCACGGCCAAGACTCATAAAGTAGCTGTGTTCAAGAATCATCATACTTAACTAGGAGAATCAATAACACTATCTGGATTCTGAGTTCCTAAAGAAGCCAATCATTCTGAATTTCAAAGGATAAAGTGAGATGCCAAAACTGTTCGGAGGCAAAAAGCTACTAGTCCCGCTCATCTAATTTGGAGCTCAGTTTCATTGATAATTTGGAGTCTATAGTATATTCTCTTCTTTTTACCTTATTTGATTTTCAGTTGCTTGAGGACAAGCAACAATTTAAGTTTGGTGTTGTGATGAGCGGATAATTTGTACGCTTTTTGGCACTGTTTTTAGTATGTTTTTGGTAGTTTTAGTTGAGTTTTTATTATATTTTTATTAGTTTTTAATTAAAATTCACTTTTCTGGACTTTACTATGAGTTTGTGTGTTTTTCTGTGATTTCAGGTATTTTCTGGCTGAAATTGAGGGATCTGAGCAAAAATCTGATTCAGAGACTCAAAAGGACTGCAGATGCTGTTGGATTCTGACCGCCCTGCACTCGAAGTGGATTTTCTGGAGCTACAGAAGCCCAATTGGCGCCCTCTCAACGGCGTTGGAAAGTAGACATCCTGGGCTTTCCAGCAATATATAATAGTCCATACTTTGCCCAAGATTTGATGGCCCAAACCGGCGTTCAAAGTCACCTCAAGAAATTCCAGCGTTAAACGCCGGAACTGGCATAAAACTTGGAGTTAAACGCCCAAACTGGCATGAAAGCTGGCGTTTAACTCCAGAAAACGTCTCTACACGAAAATGCTTCATTGCTCAGCCCAAGCACACACCAAGTGGGCCCGGAAGTGGATTTCTATGTCATTTACTCATCTTTGTACACCTTAGGCTACTAGTTTTCTATAAATAGGACCTTTTACTATTGTATTTTTATCTTCGGACATCTAGTTCTTAGATCATTGGGAGGCTGGCCATTCGGCCATGCCTAGACCTTGTTCTTATGTATTTTCAACGGTGGAGTTTCTACACACCATAGATTAAGGTGTGGAGCTCTGCTGTACCTCGAGTATTAATGCAATTACTATTGTTCTTCTATTCAATTCCGCTTGTTCTTTGTCCAAGATATCACTTGTTCTTCAACTTGATGAATGTGATGATCCGTGACACTCATCATCATTCTCACCTATGAACAAGGTGACTGACAACCATTCTTGTTCTACAAGCATCTGAGGCTTAGTGAATATCTCTTGGATTCTTTAACCGGAATCCTCGTGGTATAGGCAGGACCTGATGGCGGCATTCAAGAGAATCCGGAAGGTCTAACCTTGTCTGTGGTATTCTGAGTAGGATTCAATGATTGAATGACTGTGACATGCTTCAAACTTGTAACCTGCTGGGCGTTAGTGACAGACGCAAAAGAGGGATTCTATTCCGGCAGGGGAGGGAACCGAACCGGTGATTGGCCGCACTGTGACAGAGTGTATGAGCATTAGCTTTCACTGCGAGGATGGGAGGTAGCTGCTGACAACAGTGAAACCCTACACGAGCTTGCCATGGAAAGGAGTAAGAAGGATTGGATGAAGACAGTAGGAAAGCAGAGAGACGGAAGGGAAGGCATCTTCATGCGCTTATCTGAAGTTCCTACCAATGAATTACATAAGTATCTCTATCTTTATCTTTTATGTTATTTTCGTTCATCACCATATCCATTTGAGTCTGCCTGACTAAGATTTACAAGATGACCATAGCTTGCTTCATATCACCAATCTTCGTGGGATCGACCCTTACTCGCGTAAGGTATTACTTGGACGACCCAGTGCACTTGCTGGTTAGTTGTGCGAAGTTGTAGTGATCACAATTTCGTGTACCAGTGCTAAATGCAAATGTTATGAATAGCATCTAGGTTCAATAGAAATTAACAATATAAAATAAACAAAAACGAAATAAAATGGAAACAGGAACGATCATACCATGGTGGGTTGTCTCGCACCTAGCACTTTTAGTTAAAGTCCTTAAGTTGGACATTTGATGAGCTTCTTGTTATGGTGGCTTGTGCTTGAATTTGTCCAAAAATCTCCACCAATGCTTGGAATGCCAATAGCCTCCGGGGTCCCAAACTAGGCATGTAAAGCTTCTGAGCAGCTTCAAACAGATTTTCAGGCTCCCGGGGTGATGAATATCAGAATATATTCCAGGATCTCAAACTTTGGTTCCAAATCCGCTTTCGTTTTGATCTATACTTTTCCATCCGGGCGGTTTGGAAATTAGATTCTCACCAAGATGACTAAACATTTTCTGAGATCCATTCGATTGAACATGATACCAATCCGTGCACTTCGAGTTGAAGCGTGGAACCTTATTGAACCTTGTACACCAGCTCTGAGTGTGAGCCATTTCCCTTTTACTCTTAAAGCCGCAGAGGACTCTAAGCTGGCCATCTGTTTCAAGTAAACCGTATTCAAATGGAAAAATAAAGATAAGAGTCAAGGATTTTACCCACTTGAAGTCTGTGTTGGTTGGTAGTGGCCTTGGGATCAGTGTTTTTAGTGGTTCTGCAAGCTCTACTCCCTTGTGGTCTTCAGTGAATTCCTCCACTTCCTTGCAAACCTTTTCCATTCCAGCCATGTCCTGGTCAAAGTCTTTCATATCTTCCTCATCACTTGAGTCATAATTGGGAGGTTGAGAAAAGTCGACCTCTGCATCATCTTCGTATTTACTTGGAGAAGATTTTTCTGTCTCAAAGAATTCACTTGCGGGTACAAGTTCATCACAAGGGGGACTTGACTGGTGACTATCATCATCAAGGAAACATGCGTCTTGAGTTACTTCGTCCAGTTCTTCATAAGATATCTGCATTGGAGGCTGTGCAACCTCCTCTTTAGCGTCAATTGTAACATCCTTGACGGGGTCTTCCATGACTCTGTATTTCCTAGGAGGTTCAGCATCTCCTAAATCTTCAACCAACTCTTCTTCTTCTACAATGACAGCGTCCTCTACTTGTTCCAGTACGAAGTTATGCTCTATGCTGTCCACTGGAGTCTCTAGTGTCTTCTTCGTGCTGCGTTCTTCATTGGATTCTCCACATGAAGCCATGGGAGTCTATTGAGTGTCTGAACGTCTGGAAGATAATTAATTTATTGCTTGCTCCAGTTGATGAAGGGTTGCATTGAACTGGTTTACTGATTCCTCGAAGTGAACCTGTGATTTTTGGCTTGATGGATATGGACATGGTGCGTAGGAGAGTGGTGGTTCTTGGGAGTAATTAGATTGGCGTTGGGGCAAATAAGGATCATGTGGTAGTGAATGGTGAAAAGAAGCTTGTGAGTGTGGTGGTTCGAAGTTATGTCGAGAGGATGGTCTCTGAGCACAGGGTGGGGCTTGTTGGTAGTTACAAGGTGGTCCACCAAATCTATCAGTTGGGCGTGCATTGTGATGAGCGGATAATTTATACGCTTTTTGGCATTGTTTTTAGGTAGTTTTTAGTATGATCTAGTTACTTTTAGGGATGTTTTCATTAGTTTTTATGCTAAATTCACATTTCTGGGCTTTACTATGAGTTTGTGTGTTTTTCTGTGATTTCAGGTATTTTCTGGCTGAAATTGAGGGACCTGAGCAAAACTCTGATAGAAGGCTGACAAAGGACTGCTGATGCTGTTGGGATCTAACCTCCCTGAACTCGGAATAGATTTTCTGGAGCTACAGAACTCCAAATGGTGCGCTCTCAATGGCGTTGGAAAGTAGACATCCAGAGCTTTCCAGAAATATATAATAGCTCATACTTTATTCGTGATTTGACAATGTAAACTGGCGCTCAACGCCAGCTCCATGTTGCTGTCTGAAGTCAAACGCTAGAAACACGTCACGAACCGGAGTTGAACGCCCAAAACACGTTACAACTTGGCGTTTAACTCCAAAAGAAGCCTCAGCTCGTGGATAGATCAAGCTCAGCCCAAACATACACCAAGTGGGCCCCGGAAGTGTTTTTATGCATCAATTACTTACTCTTGTAAACTTTAGTAGCTAGTCTAGTATAAATAGGATAATTTACTATTGTGTTAGATATCTTTTGGTCTCAGTTTTATTTTATTATTCATCTTAGGAGACTATTGATCATGTTTTGGGGGCTGGCCATTCGGCCATGCCTGAACCTCTTTCACTTATGTATTTTCAAAGGTGGAGTTTCTACACACCATAGATTAAGGGTGTGTAGCTCTGCTGTACCTCAAGTTTCAATGCAATTACTACTATTTTCTATTCAATTCGATTTATTCCTGTTCTAAGATATTCGTTGCACTTCAACTTGATGAATGTGATGATCCATGACACTCATCATCATTCTCACCTATGAACGCGCGTGACTGACAACCACTTCCGTTCTACCTTAGGCCGGGCGCATATCTCTTGCATTCCTTAATCAGAATCTTCGTGGTATAAGCTAGAATTGATGGCGGCATTCATGGGAATCCGGAAAGTCTAACCTTTTCAATGGTATTCCGAGTAGGATTTCGGGATTGAATGACTGTGACGAGCTTCAAACTCCTGAAGGTTGGGCGTTAGTGACAGATGCAAAAGAATCACTGGATTCTATTCAACCTGATTGAGAACCGACAGATGATTAGTCATGCTGTGACAGAGCATTTGGACCTTTTTCACTGAGAGGATGGGATGTAGCCATTGACAACGGTGATGACCTACATACAGCTTGCCATGGAAAGGAGTAAGAAGGATTGGATGAAAGCAGTAGGAAAGCAAAGATTCAATAGGGACAAGCATCTCCATACGCTTATCTGAAATTCCCACCATTAATTTACATAAGTATTTCTATCCTTTATTATTTAAGCAAGTATCTCTTTATATTTCCCATAACCAATTATTATCTGCCTGAATGAGATTTACAAGATGACCATAGCTTGCTTCATACCAACAATCTCCGTGGGATCGACCCTTACTCACGTAAGGTATTACTTGGACGACCCAGTGCACTTGCTGGTTAGTTGTGCGGAGTTGTGACTAAGTGTAATTCACGTGTGAGAGCTACCAAACTATTGGAGCCATTGTTGATGATCACAAATTCGTGCACCAAGTTTTTGGCACCGTTGCCGGGGATTGTTCGAGTATGAACAACTGACGGTTCATCTTGTTGCTCAGATTAGGTAATTTTCTTTTCAAAAAGTTTTCAAAAAAATTTTTCAAAATTTTTCTTTATTTTTGTTTATTTTAAAGAACATTTTCGAAAAAAAAATAATAATAAAAATACAAAAAAATCATAAAATCATAAAAACCAAAAATATTTTGTGTTCTTGTTTGAGTGTTGAGTCAATTTTTAAGTTTGGTGTCAATTGCATGCTTTAAAAATTTTTCTTGCATTTTTCGAAAACTCCATGCATTCATAGTGTTCTTCATGATCTTCAAGTTGGTCTTGGTAAGTCTTCTTGTTTGATCTTGATGTCTTCTTGTTTTGTGTTGTTTGTTGTTTTTCATATGCATTTTTCGTTTGTTAGAGTCCATGCATTAAAGATTTCTAAGTTTGGTATCTTGCATGTTTTCTTTGCATAAAAAATTTTTCAAAAAAAATGTGTTCTTGATGTTCATCATGATCTTTAAAGTGTTCTTGGTGTTCATCTTGACATTCATAGTGTTCTTGCATGCATCATGTGTTTTAATCCAAAATTTTCATGTTTTGGGTCATGTTTGTGTTTTTCTCTCTCTTCATTAAAAATTCAAAAATAAAAAAAATATATTTTCCTTAATTTTCTCATAATTTTCGAAAATTTGAGTTGACTTAGTCAAAAATTTTTAAAATTAGTTGTTTCTTACAAGTCAAGTCAAATTTTTAATTTTAAAAATCTTATCTTTTCAAAATCTCTTTCAAAAATCATATCTTTTCAATTTTATCTTTGTTTTTCGAAATTTTTAAAAAATTTATTTTCAAAATTTTTTTCTTATCTTTTTTTCAAAAAAATTGAAATTTTACTAACAATTAATGTGATTGATTCAAAAATTTGAAGTTTGTTACTTTCTTGTTAAGAAAGGTTCAATCTTTAAATTCTAGAATCTTATCTTTTAGTCTCTTGTTAGTTAAGAAATCAATTTTAATTTCAAAAATTAAATCTTTTTTAAAATATCTTTTTCTTAAAAATTTTATCTTTTTATCATATCTTTTTATCATATCTCTTATCTTATCTTTTTCAAAACTTTATTTTTTTCAAAATTTGATTTAAAAATATCTTATCTAACTTCTTATCTTCTTATCTTTTCAAATTTGATTTTAATATCTTTTTCAACTAACTAATTAACTTTTTGTTTGTTTCTTATCTTTTTCAAAACCACCTAACCACTTCTCCCTCTCTAATTTTCGAAAATATCTCATCTCTTTTTTAAAAATTCTTTTTAATTGTTTTAAATTTTAATTTTAAATTATATCTTATCTTTAATTTTTGAAAATCAATAACTACTTTTTCAAAATTATTTTCAAAATTTTCTATCTCTTCTCTTCTTTTATTTATTTATTTATTTACTGACATTGCTCTTCACCCCTCTTCATCTCAAATCACTACCTCTATCCTTACCCATTCTTCTCCATTCTTCTTCCCTCTTCTTCTTATTCTACTAATAATATGGACCCTCTTTACTGTGACATAGAGGATTCCTCCTTCTTTTCTTGTTCTCTTCTTCCCTATATGAGCAGGAACAAGGAAAAAGGCATTCTTGTTGAAGCTGATCTTGAATCTGAAAGGACTCTGAAGAGGAAATTAAGAGAAGCTAAATTACAACAATCCAGAGACAACCTTTCTGAAATTTTTGAACAAGAAAAGAAGATGGCAGCCGAACCCAACAACAATAATGCAAGGTGGATGCTTGGTGATTTTACTAAACCAACTTTCAAATTTGATGGAAGAAGCATCTCAATTCCTGCCATTGGAGCAAACAATTTTGAGCTGAAACCTCAATTAGTTGCTCTAATACAAGAGAACTGCAAGTTTCATGGACTTCCATCTGAAGATCCTTACCAGTTTTTAACTGAGTTCTTGCAGATTTGTGAGACTGTAAAGACGAATGGAGTAGATCCTGAAGTCTACAGGCTCATGCTTTTCCCTTTTGCTGTAAGAGACAGAGCTAGAACATGGTTAGACTCACAACCTAAAGATAGCCTGGACTCCTGGGATAAGCTGGTCACGGCCTTCTTGGATAAATTCTTTCCTCCTCAAAAGCTGAGCAAGCTTAGAGTGGATGTTCAAACCTTCAAGGAAAAAGATGGTGAATCCCTCTATGAAGCTTGGGAAAGATACAAGCAGATGACCAAAAAGTGTCCTTCTGACATGTTTTCAGAATGGACCATATTAGATATATTCTATTATGGTCTATCTGAGTTTTCCAAGATGTCATTGGACCATTCTGCAGGTGGATCCATTCACCTAAAGAAAATGCCTGCAGAAGCTCAAGAACTTATTGACATGGTTGCAAATAACCAATTCATGTACACGTCTGAGAGGAATTCCGTGAATAGTGAGACGCCTCAAAGGAAGGGAGTTCTTGAAATTGATGCTCTGAATGCCATATTGGCTCAGAACAAAGTGTTGACTCAGCAAGTCAACATGATTTCTCAAAGTCTAAATGGATGGCAAAATGCATCCAACAGTACTAAAGAGGCAGCTTCTGAAGAAGCTTATGATCCTGAGAACCCTATAATGGCAGTGGTTAATTACATGGGTGAACCTTATGGAAACACCTATAATTTATCATGGAGAAATCATCCAAATTTCTCATGGAAGGATCAACAAAAGCCTCAACAAGGCTTTAATAATGGTGGAAGAAACAGGCTAAGCAATAACAAGCCTTTTCCATCATCTTCTCAGCAATAGACAGAGAATTCTGAACAGAGCCCCTCTAACTTATCAAACATAGTCTCTGATCTGTCTAAGGCCACTTTAAGTTTCATGAGTGAAACAAGATCCTCAATTAGAAATTTGGAGGCACAAGTGGGCCAGCTGAGTAAGGAAATCATTGAAACGCCTCCCAGTACTCTCCCAAGCAATACAGAAGAGAATCCAAGAGGAGAGTGCAAGGCCATTGATGTAATCAATATGACCGAATGCACAAGGGAGGAGAAGGACGAAAATCCTAGTGAGGAAGACCTCCCAGACCTCCTGGGAGGTCTCTCAAACAAGAAGGAGTTCCCTATTGAAGACCTAAAGGAATCTGAGGCTCATATAGATACCATAGAGATTCCATTAAATCTCCTTCTGCCATTCATGAGCTCTGAAGATTATTCTTCCTCTAAAGAAGATGAAGATGTAACTGGAGAGCAAGTTGCTCAATATCTAGGAACCATCATGAAGCTGAATGCCAAGTTGTTTGGTAATGAGACTTGGGAAGGTGAACCTCCCTTGCTCATTAGTGAACTAGATACATGGGTTCAGAAAATCTTACCTCAAAAGAGACAAGATCCTGGCAAATTCTTAATACCCTATACCATAGGCACCATGACCTTTGAAAAGGCTCTGTGTGACCTGGGGTCAGGCATAAATCTTATGCCACTCTCTGTAATGGAGAAACTAGGGATCATTGAGGTACAATCTGCTTTATTCTCATTACAATTGGCAGACAAGTCAGTAAGACAGGCTTATGGATTAGTAGAGGATGTGTTAGTAAAGGTTGAAGGCCTTTACATCCCTGCTGATTTCATAATCTTAGACACTAGGAAGGAAGGAGATGAATGCATCATCCTTGGAAGACATTTCCTATCCACAACAGGTGCTGTGATTGATGTTAACAGAGGAGAATTAGTCCTTCAATTGAATGGGGACTACCTTGTGTTTAAGGCACACGGCTATCCTTCTGTAACAAGGGAGAGTAAGCATGCAGAGCTTCTCTCAGTACAGAGTCAAAAAGAGCCCTCACAATCAAACTCTAAGTTTGGTGTTGGGAAGCCACAACCAAACTCTAAGTTTGGTGTTGAGAAGACCCCACATTCAAACTCTAAGTTTGGTGTTGGGAAACCTTCATCATACTCTGAACTTCTCTAAGGCTCCATGAGAGCCCGCTGTCAAGCTAGTGACATTAAAAGAGCGCTTGTTGGGAGGCAACCCAATTTTTATATATCTAAATTTTATTTTTTATTTTATTGTTATTTTGTATTTTAGTAGGTTCATGATCATGAGGAGTCACGAAAAAAAAATAAAAATTGAACACAGATTCAAAAATAGCAGAAGAAAAATCACACCCTAGAGGAAGGAGTTACCGGCGTTTAAACGCCAGTAAGGTGCATCTGGCTGGTGTTCAACGCCAGAACAGAGCATGGATCTAGCGCTGAACGCCAGAAACAAGCAACATCCTGGTGTTTGGACGCCAGGAATGTGCCCTGAGGAAAGCCGGCGTTGAACGCCAGTAACAAGCATGGAACTGGCGTTCAACGCCAGAAATATGCTACACATGGGCGTTGAATGCCCAGAACGTGCATCACTTCGGTGTTTAAACGCCAGAATGGTATGCTAAGGCATTTTACATGCCTAATTGGTGCAGGGATGTAAATCATTGACACCTCAGGATCTGTGGACCCCACAGGATCATCTCAGGATCTGTGGACCCCACAGGATCCCCACCTAACATATTCTCCCCTCTTCTCAACATTCATTCTCTCTTTCCAATAAACACTTGATAAACCACTATTTTATGGTTTATCTTATGCTCAATTGAATAGTTTTTATCAACTCTTTACTCATTTATTCATACAATTCGCTTGTTTTACATTTTCCTTCCTGATTTTGTGCTATGATTGAAAACATGCTTCTTTGATCTTATATTTACTTATTATTAATCCTCTCTTATTACCATTAGATGCCTTGATATGTGTGCTAAGTGTTTTCAGATATTATAAGGCAAGAATGGCTTGGAGGATGGGAAGAAAGCATGCAAAAGTGGAAGGAATACAATAAGTTGGAGAAATTGCTAAGCTGTCCAGCCTGACCTTTTCGCACTCAAATGGCTATAACTTTAGCTAGAGAGGTCCAAACGACACGGTTCTAGTTGCGTTGGAAAGCTAAGCTCCGGGGTTTCGATTTGATATATAATTTGCCATAGCTGCTCCGACGCCAGGCGACGCGAACGCGTAAGTCACGTGGACGCGTGACCTGGCAAGAACGCAACCCGTGCGGCCGCGTGAGCCATGTGGCCGCGTCACTTTTCCGCGACCTGTACGGACCAGAAAATGCTGGAAGTGACTTCTGGGCTGTTTCTGACTCAGTTTTCGGCCCAGAGAACACACATTAGAGGCTATAAAGTGGGAAAATGCATCCATTCATAATCATGCTATTCATAATTCACTTTTTATTACTTTAGATATAATTTTTTGTGAGAGAGGTTCTCTCCTCTCTCTTAGAATTAGGATTTAGGATTCAGGACTTCTCTTAGTTTTAGGAGTGACTCTCAATCCCAGGTTCAATGTTCTTTGTATTTATTTATTTTCAATGTTCCATGTTTGGATTGATTTTCTTATTTAAATATAATTTGAGGTATTTTCAGATCCATGCTTTGTTTCTTTTATTTATAATATAAATAATTTGGATTTTTCCCTTTTGGCCTTGGTTGAGTAATTGGTGACACTTGAGCTGTCAAATAAAGCAGTGGTTGAAATTGGGATTAGCTAATTAATTTGAGTTTCAATAACTCTAGCCTTTCCAAAGGAAAGACTAGGACTTTAGGTATCAAATTAATTAGTCTACTTGACCTTCCTTTGTTTAGTAAAGGTTAACTAAGTGGGATTAAAATCCAATTCTCATCACAATTGATAAGGATAGGACTTCCAGTTCTTATACATTGCCAAGAGTTTATTTTACGGTTATTTATTTATTTTTATTGCTTTGAAAATATACTTGTGCCCATTGCCAAAATTCCAAAAACCCCAATTTTACCTTTTTCATAGCCAATAATAAGAACATACCTCCCTGCAATTCCTTGAGAAGACGACCCGAGGTTTAAATACTCGGTTATCAATTTATTTAGGGGTTTATTACTTGTGACAACCAAAACGTTTACACGAAGGGATTTCTGTTAGTTTAGAAGCTATATCTACAACGCGAATATTTTTATAAATTCTTTACTAGCAAAAATCCTAACGTCAACACTCCTCCCCAAAACCCTTCACCAATCACCTCAATCTCTCTTCCCAATTACCCCCTTCACCACTCACATCCATCCACTCTTCCCAAAAAACCCCACCTACCTTCAAAATTCAAAAATCTTTCCCACCCAAACCCACCCTAAATGGCCAAACCTACCCTCTCCCCCCTATATACCCCTCCATTCTACTTCATTTTCACACAACACAACCCCCTCTTCTATACCTTGGCCGAAACCTACACCTCCCCTTCTCCTCCATCTTTTCTTCTTCTTCTTCTTCTCTTCTTTCTTCTCTTGCTCGAGGGCGACCAATATTTTAAGTTTGGTATGGTAAAAGCATAAGCTTTTTGTTTTTCCATAACCATTGATGGCACCCAAGGCCGGAGAATCCTCTAGAAAAGGGAAAGGGAAGACAAAAGCTTCCATCTCCGAGTCATGGGAGATGGAAAGATTCATCTCCAAAGCCCATCAAGACCACTTCTATGATGTTGTGGCCAAGAAGAAGGTGATCCCTGAGGTCCCTTTCAAGCTCAAGAAAAATGAGTATCCGGAGATCCGACATGAGATCCAAAGAAGAGGTTGGGAAGTTCTAACCAACCCCATTCAACAAGTCAGAATTTTAATGGTTCAAGAGTTCTATGCCAATGCATGGATCACTAGGAACCATGATCAAAGTATGAACCCGAGTCCAAAGAATTATCTTACAATGGTTCAGGGGAAATACTTAGATTTTAGTCCAGAAAATGTGAGGTTGGCATTCAACTTGCCCATGATTCAAGGAGATGAACGCCCCTACACTAGAAGGGTCAACTTTAATCAAAGGTTGGACCAAGTCCTTATGGACATATGTGTTGAAGGAGCTCAATGGAAAAGAGACTCCAAAGGCAAGCCGGTTCAACTAAGAAGACTGGACCTCAAGCCTGTGGCTAGAGGATGGTTAGAGTTCATTCAACGCTCCATCATCCCCACTAGCAACCGATCTGAAGTTACTGTGGATCGGGACATCATGATTCATAGCATCATGATTGGAGAGGAAGTAGAAGTTTATGAAGTCATCTCCCATGAATTCTACAAAATAGCCGATAAGTCCTATACTTTGGCAAGGTTAGCTTTTCCTCATCTTATTTGCCATCTATGTTACTGAGCTGGAGTTATCATAGAAGGAGACATCCTCATTGAGGAGGACAAGCCCATCACTAAGAAAAGGATAGAGCAAACAAGAGAGCCCACTCATGGAGCCCAAGGAACGCATGAGGAAGCTCATCACCAAGAAATCCTGGAGATGCCTCAAGGGATGCACTTTCCTCCCAACAACTATTGGGAACAACTCAACACCTCCTTAGAAGATTTGAGTTACAATGTGGAACAATTAAGGGTGGAACATCAAGAGCACTCCATCATTCTCTATGAAATAAGAGAAGATCAAAGAGCAATGAGGGAGGAGCAACAAAGGCAAGGAAGGGACTTAGAAGAGCTTAAGGACATTGTTGGTCCTTCAAGAAGAAGACGCCACTAAAGTGGACTCATTCCTTGTTCTTATTTTTCTGTTTTTCGATTTTTTATGCTTCATGTCTATTTATGTTTTGTGTCTCTACTTCATGATCATTAGTATGTAGTAACTATGTCTTAAAGCTATGAATAAATTCCATAAATCCTTCACCTCTCTTAAATAAAAAAAAATTGTTCTTAATTCAAAAAGAACAAGAAGTACATGAATTTCGAATTTATCCTTGAATTTAATTTAATTATATTGATGTGGTGACAATACTTTCCGTTTTCTGAATGAATGCTTGAACAGTGCATATTTTTGATCTTGTCGTTTATGAATGTTAAAATTGTTGGCTCTTGAAAGAATGATGAACAAAGAGAAATGTTATTGACAATCTTAAAAATCATGAAATTGATTCTTGAAGCTAGAGAAAAACAGTGAAAAAGCAAAAGCTTGCGAAAAAAAAATATTTGGCAAAAAAAAAATAGAAAGAAAAAGAAAAAGCAAGCAGAAAAAGCCAATAGCCCTTAAAACCAAAAGGCAAGGGTAAAAAGGATCCAAGGCTTTGAGCATCAATGGATAGGAGGGCCCAAGGAAAAAAATCCAGGCCTAAGCGGCTAAATCAAGCTGTCCCTGACCATGTGCTTGTGGCATGAAGGTCCAAGTGAAAAGCTTGAGACTGAGTGGTTAAAGTCGTGATCCAAAGCAAAAAGAGTGTGCTTAAGAGCTCTGGACACCTCTAACTGGGGACTCTAGCAAAGCTGAGTCACAATCTGAAAAGGTTCACCCAGTCATGTGTTGTGGCATTTATGTATCCAGTGGTAATACTGGAAAACAAAATGCTTAGGGCCATGGCCAAGACTCATAAAAGTAGCTGTGTTCAAGAATCAACTAACTTAACTAGGAGAATCAATAACACTATCCGAAATTCTAAGTTCCTAGAGAAGCCAATCATTCTAAACTTCAAAGGAAAAAGTGAAATGCCAAAACTGTTCAGAAGCAAAAAGCTACAAGTCCCGCTCATCTAATTAGAATTAATATTCATTGATATTTTTGGATTTATAGTATATTCTCTTCTTTTTATCCTAATTGATTTTCAGTTGCTTGGGACAAGCAACAATTTAAGTTTGGTGTTGTGATGAGCGGATAATTTATACGCTTTTTGGCATTGTTTTTAGGTAGTTTTTAGTATGATCTAGTTACTTTTAGGGATGTTTTCATTAGTTTTTATGCTAAATTCACATTTCTGGGCTTTACTATGAGTTTGTGTGTTTTTCTGTGATTTCAGGTATTTTCTGGCTGAAATTGAGGGACCTGAGCAAAACTCTGATAGGAGGCTGACAAAGGACTGCTGATGCTGTTGGAATCTGACCTCCCTGCACTCAAAATGAATTTTCTGGAGCTACAAAACTCTAAATGGTGCGCTCTAAACGGCGTTGGAAATTAGACATCCGTAGCTTTCCAAATATATATAATAGTCCATACTTTATTCGTGATTTGATGACGTAAATTGTCGCTCAACGCCAGCTCCATGTTGCTGTCTGGAGTCAAACGCCAGAAACACGTCACGAACCGGAGTTGAACGCCCAAAACACGTTACAACTTGGCGTTCAACTCCAAAAGAAGTCTCAGCTCGTGGATAGATCAAGCTCAGCCCAAACATACACCAAGTAGGCTCCGGATGTGGATTTATGCATCAATTACTTACTCTTGTAAACCCTAGTAGCTAGTCTAGTATAAATAGGGTAATTTACTATTGTATTAGACATCTTTTGGTCTCAGTTTTATTTTATTACTCATCTTAGGAGACTATTGATCACATTTTGGGGGCTGGCCATTCGGCCATGCCTAAACCTCTTTCACTTATGTATTTTCAACGGTGGAGTTTCTACACACCATAGATTAAGGGTGTGGAGCTCTGCTGTACCTCAAGTTTCAATGCACTTACTACTATTTTCTATTCAATTCGATTTATTCCTGTTCTAAGATATTTGTTGCACTTCAACTTGATGAATGTGATGATCCGTGACACTCATCATCATTCTCACCTATGAACGCACGTGACTGACAACCACTTCCGTTCTACCTTAGGCCGGGCGCATATCTCTTGGATTCCTTAATCAGAATCTTCGTGGTATAAGCTAGAATTGATGGCGGCATTCATGGGAATCCAGAAAGTCTAACCTTGTCTGTGGTATTTGGTGGACGAAATTGTGATTCCTTTGTTATTGTATTTTGTAAAATTCATTGCTTTTTCAACTATGTGTGGACACAACTCCGTTCAACTTAACCAGCAAGTGTACTGGGTCATCCAAGTAATACCTTACGTGAGTAAGGGTCGATCCCACAGAGATTGTTGGTATGAAGCAAGCTATGGTCACCTTGTAAATCTTAGTTAGGCAGATTAAATGGTTATGAGTTTCGAATAATTAATAATAAATAGAAAATAAAAAGGGATAGAAATACTTATGTAAATCAATAGTGGGAATTTCAGATAGGCGTGTGGAGATGCTAGAATCCTTTCGAATCTCTACTTTCTTACTACTTTCATCCAACTCTTCTTACTCCTTTCCATGGCAAGCTGTATGTAGGGCATCACCATCATCAATGGCTACTTTTAATCCTCTCGGGAAAATGGTCCTATGCGCTGTCACTGCACGGCTAATCGTCTGGAGGCATCACCCTTGTTGATAGCTACATCCCATCCTCTCAGTGAAAATGGTCCAAATGCTCTGTCACAGCACGGCTAATCATCTGTCGGTTCTCAATCAGGTTGGAATAGAATCCATTGATTCTTTTGCGTCTGTCACTAACGCCCAGCCTTCAGGAGTTTGAAGCTCGTCACAGTCATTCAATACAGGAATCCTACTCGGAATACCACAGACAAGGTTAGACTTTTCGGATTCCTGGGATCCTACTCGGAATACCACAGACAAGGTTAGACTTTCCGGATCCCTATGAATGCCGCCATCTATCTAGCTTATACCACGAAGATTCTGTTGGGGAATCTAAGAGATATGCGCCCGGCCTAAAGTAGAACGGAAGTTGTTGTCAGTCACGCGCGTTCATAGGTGAGAATGATGATGAGTATCACGGATCATCACATTCATCAAAGTGTTGTGCAATGTATATCTTGGAATAAGAATAAAAGAGAATTGAATAGAAAGTAATAGTAATTGTATTAAAACTTGAGGTACAGCAGAGCTCCACACACTTAATCTATGGTGTGCAGAAACTCCACCGTTGAAAATACAAAAGTGAAAGGTTCAGGCATGGCCGAATGGCCAGCCCCCTGAATGATCAAGAGACCGAATGATCCAAGACTAAACAGTCAAAAGATTAAACTGTCAAAAGATGTCTAATACAATAGTTAAATGTCCTATATATACTAGACTAGCTACTAGGGTTTCATGAGTGAGTAATTGATGCATAAATCCACTTTTGGGGCCCACTTGGTGTATGCTTGGGCTGAGCTTGATCTATCCACAAGCTGAGGCTTTTCTTGGAGTTGAACTCCAAGTTATAGCGTGTTTTGGGCGTTCAACTCCGGATCATGACGTTTTTCTGGCGTTTAACTCCAGACAACAGCATGTACTTGGCGTTCAACGCCATGTTACGTCGTTAATTTCCGAATAAAGTATGGATTATTATATATTGCTGGAAAGCTCTGGATGTCTATTTTCCAACGCCGTTGAGAGCGCGCCATTTAAAGTTCTGTAGCTCCAGAAAATCCATTTCGAGTGCAGGGAGGTCAGATTCCAACAGCATCAGTAGTCCTTTTTGTCAGCCTTTTTCAGAGTTTTGTTCAAGTCCCTCAATTTCAGCCAGAAATTACCTGAAATCACAGAAAAACACACAAACTCATAGTAAAGTCCAGAAATGTGAATTTAACATAAAAACTAATGAAAACATCCCTAAAAGTAGCTTGAACTTACTAAAAACTACCTAAAAACAATGCCAAAAAGCGTATAAATTATCCGCTCATCACAACACCAAACATAAATTGTTGCTTGTCCCCAAGCAACTGAAAATCAAATAGGATAAAAAGAAGAGAATATACTATAAATTCCAAAATATCAATGAATATTAATTCTAATTAGATGAGCGGGACTTGTAGCTTTTTGCTTTTGAACAGTTTTGGCATCTCACTTTTTCCTTTGAAGTTTTAGAATGATTGGCTTCTCTAGGAACTTAGAATTTTGGATCGTGTTATTGACTTTCCTAGTTAAGCATGTTGATTCTTGAACATAGCTACTTATGAGTCTTGGCCGTGGCCCTAAGCACTTTGTTTTCTAGTATTACCAACGGATACATAAATTCCACAGACACATGACTGGGTGAACCTTTTCAGATTGTGACTCAGCTTTGCTAGAGTCCCCAGAGCTCTTAAGCACACTCTTTTTGCTTTGGATCACAACTTTAACCACTCAGTCTCAAGCTTTTCACTTGGACCTGCATGACACAAGCACATGGTTAGGGACAGCTTGGTTTAGCCACTTAGGCCTGGATTTTATTTCCATGGGCCCTCCTATCCATTGATGCTCAAAGCCTTGGATCCTTTTTACCCTTGCCTTTTGGTTTTAAGGGCTATTGGCTTTTTCTGCTTGCTTTTTCTTTTTCTTTCTATTTTTTATTTCGCCACTTTTTTTTTTTTCGCAAGCTTTTGCTATTCACTGCTTTTTCTTGCTTCAAGAATCAATTTCATGATTTTTCAGATCATCAATAACATTTTTCCTTGTTCATCATTCTTTCAAGAGCCAACAGTTTTAACATTCATAAACAACAAAATAAAAAATATGCACTGTTCAAGCATTCATTCAGAAAACAAAAAGTATTGTCACCACATCAATATAATTAGATTAAATTCAAGGATAAATTCGAAATTCATGTACTTCTTGTTCTTTTGAATTAAAACATTTTTCATTTAAGAGAGGTGAAGGATTAATGGATTTTATTCATAGCTTTAAGGCATGGTTACTACATACTAATGATCATGAAGTAGAGGCACAAAACATAGATAAACATAACATAGAAACCGAAAAACAGAAAGAAAATAAGAACAAGGAATGAATCCACCTTAGTGGCGTCTTCTTCTTGAAGGACCAACAATGTCCTTAAGCTCTTCTATGTCCCTTCCTTGCCTTTGTTGCTCCTCCCTCATTGCTCTTTGATCTTCTCTTATTTCTTGGAGAATGATGGAGTGCTCAAGATGTTCCACCCTTAATTGTTCCACATTGTGGCTCAAATCTTCTAAGGAAGTGTTGAGTTGTTCCCAATAGTTGTTGGGAGGAAAGTGCATCCCTTGAGGCATCTCAGGGATTTCTTGATGATGAGCTTCCTCATGCATCTTGATGAGCGGATAATTTATACGCTTTTTGGCATTGTTTTTAGGTAGTTTTTAGTAAGTTCAAGCTACTTTTAGGGATGTTTTCATTAGGTTTTATGTTAAATTCACATTTCTGGACTTTACTATGAGTTTGTGTGTTTTTCTGTGATTTCAGGTAATTTCTGGCTGAAATTGAGGGACTTAAGCAAAACTCTGAAAAAGGCTGACAAAAGGACTGCTGATGCTGTTGGAATCTGACCTCCCTGCACTCGAAATGGATTTTCTGGAGCTACAGAAATCCAATTGGCGCGCTCTCAACTTCGTTGGAAAGTAGACATCCAGAGCTTTCCAGCAATATATAATAGTCCATACTTCATACGGAAATTGACGACGTAACTTGGCGTTGAACGCCAAGTACATGCTGCTGTCTGGAGTTAAACGCCAGAAAAAAGTCATGATCCAGAGTTGAACGCCCAAAACACGTCATAACTTGGAGTTCAACTCCAAGAGAAGCCTCAGCTCGTGGATAGATCAAGCTCAGCCCAAGCATACACCAAGTGGGCCTCGGAAGTGGATTTATGCAACAATTACTTACTCATGTAAACCCTAGTAGCTAGTTTATTATAAATAGGACTCTTTACTAGTGTATTAGACATCTTGGGACGATTAGTCTCAGATCATGGGGTCTGGCCATTCGGCCATGCCTGAACCTTTCACTTATGTATTTTCAATGGTGGAGTTTCTGCACACCATAGCTTAAGGGTGTGGAGCTCTGCTGTACCTCAAGTTTCAATACAATTACTATTACTTTCTATTCAATTCTCTTTTATTCTTATTCCAAGATATACGCTATACTTAACTTTGTTTAATGTGATGATCCGTGACACTCATCATCATTCTTACTTATGAACGCACGTGATTGACAACCACTTCCGTTCTACTTTAGGCCGGGCGCATATCTCTTAGATTCCCCAACAGAATCTTCGTGGTATAAGCTAGATAGATGGCGGCATTCATGGGGATCCGGAAAGTCTAACCTTGTCTGTGGTATTCCAAGTAGGATCCTGGGAATCCGGAAAGTCTAACCTTGTCTGTGGTATTCCGAGTAGGATTCTGGTATTGAATGACTGTGACGAGCTTCAAACTCCTGAAGGCTGGGCGTTAGTGACAGACGCAAAAGAATCAATGGATTCTATTCCAACTTGATTGAGAACCGATAGATGATTAGCCGTGCTGTGACAGAGCATTTGGACCATTTTCACTGAGAGGATGGGATGTAGCTATCAGCAAGGGTGATGCCTCCAGACGATTAGCCGTGCAGTGACAGCGCATAGGACCATTTTCCCGAGAGGATTGAAAGTAGCCATTTGATGATGGTGATGCCCTACATACAGCTTGCCATGGAAAGGAGTAAGAAGGATTGGAAGAGAGAGTAGTGAAGTAGAGTTTCAAGAGGAGCACAGCATCTCCATACGCTTATCTGAAATTCCCACTCTTGATTTACATAAGTATTTCTATCCCTTTTATTTTCTTTTTATTATTGATTTTCGAAAACCAAAACTATTTAATCTGCCTAACTGAGATTTACAAGGTAACCATAGCTTGCTTTCATACCAACAATCTCTGTGGGATTGACCCTTACTCGCGTAAGGTTTATTACTTGGACGACCCAATACACTTCCTGGTTAGTTGAACGGAGTTGTGAATTCAAATAGAGCCAATTATTAAAATTCATACAAGTACAAAGAGCATGGATCACAATTTCGTCCACCAAGTTTTTGGCGCCGTTGCCGGGGATTGTTCGAGTATGGACAACTGACGGTTCATCTTGTTGCTCAGATTAGGTAATTTTCTTTTCAAAAATCTTTTTCAAAATGTTTCTTTTTCGTTTTTCCAAAAATATTTTTGAAAAAATTAATAAAAATCCAAAAAAATCATAAAATCATAAAAATCAAAAATATTTTGTGTTTCTTGTTTGAATCTTGAGTCAATTTTTAAGTTTGGTGTCAATTGCATGCTTTAAAAATTTTTTCTTGCATTTTTCGAAAATTTCATGCATTCATAATGTTCTTCATGATCTTCAAGTTGTTCTTGATAAGTCTTCTTGTTTGATCTTGATGCTTTCTTGTTTTGTGTTGTTTGTTGTTTTTCATATGCATTTTTTGTTTGTTAGAGTCCATGCATTAAAGATTTCTAAGTTTGGTGTCTTGCATGTTTTCTTTGCATCAAAAATTTTTCAAAATTATGTTCTTGGTGTTCATCATGATCTTCAAAGTGTTCTTGGTGTTCATCTTGACATTCATAGCATTCTTGCATGCATTCATTGTTTTGATCTAAAAATTTCATGCATTGAGTATTTTTGTTGTTTTTCTCTTTCATCATTAAAAATTCAAAAATCAAAAAAATATCTTTTCCTTATTTCCCTCCAAATTTTCGAAATTTTGGGTTGACTTGGTCAAAAATTTTCAAAATTAGTTGTTTCTTACAAGTCAAGTCAAAATTTCAATTTTAAAAATCTTATCTTTTAAAAACTTTTCAAAAATCATATCTTTTTCATTTTTTTCTATTTTTCGAAAATTTCAAAAATATTTTTCAAATTATTTTCAAAATCTTTTCTTATCTTATATCATATTTTCAAAAATATACTAACAATTAATGTGATTGATTCAAAAAATTTGAAGTTGTTACT